>NW_024068877.1:0-88885 GCF_009389715.1 Phoenix dactylifera | reverse complement strand
CTTGAATATTCTGTTAGAAATCATCTAATTGGTTGCAATTTTCTCATTTATACTCAAAGAAAACCCCTAAGCTGTATAAAAATAAATAACCATAAAAAATGTCGCTGCTTGGATAATAATTCGAACAAATTGATCCAAATTGATCAAAACCCAACTGACCTGCTGCCTCATTAGATAGTTGATGCCGAACGCCAGGTCCCCGATGGGCCATTTCCCTAACGTCTCCGAGTATGTGAACCGCACCGTCTCCGCCAGCGTCGCCACTACATCCCGCCACGTCGCCGGGGCCTGTGTCGGCCGCCGGACGAACCTCCTCCTCTTCCCGCTCCCCTTCTCTCCCGCCTTCCCTGGCAGCCTCCGGCTCAGCACCCAGTACACCAGCAGCGCCACTACCGCGGCCGCCGTCGTCGCCCGCGGCCCTGCCCATCGGAACCCTAGAACTCTTCGGATCGACTCCAGGGTTTTGGAGCCCCTGTGGCTTGGAATTGGAAACATTCCTTTCCCTTCCACGAGCCGTTGCGTGTCGTGGGAGCGTAAATTTCCTTTTTACTAAACGAACCTTGAGCATTTACAAATTGACGAAGGAACCCTCACGTGGGCTATTGGTATTTATTTATGAGCGAGGGTTTCTTGGTAAATGAGATACTAGGAGGTGGTACATGGAATTTGAAAGGCAAAGCATCTTTCCTGGAGGGAGAATCTAAGGACAGGATCCGCATAAAAGAGGTAGTGGTGATAGGCAGCCCCCCAATTCAACCCCCAAAAGTTAAAAACCGGCATAAGACCGGTTCACTAAGGGCCGCTTTTTTTTTTTTTTTTTTTGGTACAACGGTGACTCACACGCAATGGTGTGAATGCGGCCAACAAAATAAAAAAAAAATCATATAGTGGCTCTGACACGGATCCATGATTGGCCCAAACAAAATCGCCGTGTACTTTGGAGACAAATCTATCTACACTATAAGCGGAGACACGAGGGTGATAACCTAGCGTAAGGGCACCACATAGAGTAACAACAACCAAACCAGTTTTTATGCTACGTGATTGGTGAAGGGTACTATTACCCATTTCCCTTATGATTTCTCTTCTAGCATGCATGACCTTAATCTGAACCAGCAAGCTAAAGCACAATAATCTCTATATTACTTTTCTCTAACATATGCAGCAAATTATTAATAGATCACACACACACACACAGAGGCATGCATATATATATATAATATTTAAGTTCTCATGTATTTCATAGCCTTTCTATATTATTGTGTATGTTTTGCACCAGGGGAGCTGAGGGGAATCGAGAGGGTCCATTACATAATTTAGTACTAAGGAAAATTTTATCTTTATAATTGATGGGCCATAGTTGATTAGATAGAATTTGTTAGACATTCATAAGACAAAAAAACGTCTGCTAACTTTATGAAGCTTTGCATGTTCATCTACCCACATGGAAATTGAATGGATCGACCACTTACTAACTTTATAGGATAAAATTGTCTCTTATTCCTATTGATTCTTGTTATTTTCGATAGTAACCTAAAATCATGATAATCTTCATGATTTCTCTCGACCATTTGAATCAGCTTTATGAACTCTCATTCACCAAGTATTGGTGAATTCCCTTCTATAGTAACCAAAAACTGAAAAAATTTAGGTATTTGCATGACTTACTACCATGAGAGAAAGAAATGGTAAATACAATGATAAGAGGGTGGCCTAAAGTTCAGGTGTTATGTGTTTGGATTATGAGAAACTATGAATTGTATCTTTGTCATCATGAATGCATGAAAGAGGTGCAGAATATCAGTTGTCTATAATGCATACCTAAAGGAACAAAATATTGACAAAATGGTGTGGCCTCATCATATATAAGGAGGATTCAAGACAAATGGACCATCATCATTCTGTTCTGACATCTTTTTTCTTCCTTATCAACCTAGCCTCTTCTTTCTATGATGTAATATCTCAACAGTAAGAAAGAACAGAAGATAACTAAGCAGTAAGTGTTGCTGACTAATAAGAAACAGAGAGAGTTATAGAACAAGGTTCAGAATTTGAAAAAATACTTTAACACCCAGAATTTTTCCGCTATGAAGTTGTGTTAACCTTGGCCACCTTTTCCTTCTAATATGAATGTCATACTCTTGCTTTTTATTTTTCAGCGGATTTCTACTTACATTGTCAAAGTAGACTTTGTTAGGGCTTTGAATGTTGGCAATGAATGCAACGAGAAGATGAATCTAAAGTTGAAACTAAATAGGTTAGATTTGTTTATATTTTTAAGTCTAATATTCTGTAGAAAACTAAAAAAAATGGTTGCAAAACAGGATATACTAAAATGTGTTCCTTACTCCCTAATATTTAACTCTGAGGCGTGATAAGGTTTACACAATTATTAGTGATTCAATTCAGTATGCAAATTATTAAATTACAGATTCTAAGATGCAGTAGATGCATACAAACTCTTTTTTCTCTTATGAAATAATTATTGAAGATACTTTCTCAAGTTATGAAAAGGACCTCTAATTCAGTCTAATTTAGTAGATGTTTTATAGTGGCATTTTTTATTGATGTTTCATAACAGCTTGTTCGACAAATTTTCTTAATAAATTTAGTCTTCATTAGCTTCCATTTATCTCATTCTCAGATATTTCTCAGCTCTATACTCACTCAAGGAATTAGGAACCTCAAATGAGAATCTAGATATCCTTTTATAGATTGAGGTTCTAAATTTTGCCCTATTCTCGGTTCTAGGCATATCTGTGGACATTTGGAAACATAGTATGAAAGAGATGAGCACATATATGTTGACAATCTGACAGTACATGTATGGTCTTTGTTCAAGTTTCCTACACTTAGAACCTTCTACCAGGTAATTAATTTGACCTAGGGATGCCATTCAGTTGGATCAAGTCCAGGTTTCACTAAAGCTGGACCCACATGTTAAGATTTTGGGTCTAATTTTTCTTCCATTCCATATCCAGAAGGATTGGGTTAGGTATGGATTCGAGTAATAAAAATGACATCGAATTGGGGTCAGGTAGAGATCGAGTCCATGTACCTATCAAGTATCAAATGTTATAACTTGAAGGACCGGAGAAGATAAAACAGTCCAAGCCTTGAGAAGTTTATCAAAGAAACATCCATACATGCACAAGAATCAAATCATGAATAAGCAATTGATTTAACTATGTAACGATGATTGACTAAAAATAAAAATATGCTTTACTTAAAGTCAAGTATCTATACTTATCAGATCTGGCTAGCTAGAAATATTTAGACTTTTGGCGAGAGTTGTCCTTCTCCGGAAATTGTTGTGGAGCAAACCTAGGGTCAGGTGGTGGAGATTAGTCAGGCAGATATGTTGGATGGACCTTTGATAGCTCGGGGCACCTGGGCCTCTACTTCTGCTCGTGTAGCGTCTCGAATGGTGCTCTTCACCAGGCGCCCCCACCTCCGAGTTTTCTCAGAGTCAATTTCGATGGATGCCTACTGGATAGCGGCAGGAGGAAGGGTGCAGATTTTGTTATCAGAGGCCCGAAGTCTAGGGTGATTATGGCTAGTGGTTTTCAGATCTTCAACATTTTGGTCCCGGAGGCGGAGCTGAGGCAGCATGGCCCAGTCTAGGTTATGCTCGACGTATGTTGCAGGTTAATGTGTACTGTTCGAAGGGGATTCGGCTACGGTCATTGGCTGGGTCTAACAGATTGTCGGCGGTAAGGGCAAGTGTCACCCCCTGATTTGTGACATCCAAGCCATGATCTCTGGGCAGGGTGACCCTCCAGGCTAAGCATGTCTACAGAGAAGCCAACGGGGTTGCAGATTGGGTGGCCTCGTATGTGGCTAAATACTTGGAGACATCTTTTGGGTTGAAGAGAGGGAGCTGCCTTGTGCATTCCGAATATGTTATATTTTGACCTTCTTGGGATGTATCTGTATTAGAATTGTTTGAATCATCCGTTTCAGCAAAAAAAAAAAAAGTCAAGTATTTATACTCAAGCATATTTCTAACATATTATGTTTATACTTTTTGCCTTTATAAGTTTATAGAACAAACTTTATATGCCAAGAATTTATTAAAGTAAAGCATTATATAAATAAAATTTTTGGGTTTAATTTTTCTTCCCATTCCATATCCAGAAGGATTGGGTTAGGTATGGATTCGAGTAATTAAAAATGACATCGAATTGGGTCAGGTAGAGGTCGAGTCCATGTTACCTATCAAGTATCAAATGTTGTAACTTGAAGGATTGGAGAAGATTAAAACAGTCCAAGCTTTGAGAAGTTTATCAAAGAAACATCCATACATGCACAAGAATCAAATCATGAATAAGCAATTGATGATTAACTATGTAGTGATGATCGATTAAAATAAAAAAACCGCTTTACTTAAAGTCAAGTATTTATACTTATCAGATCTGGCTAGCCAGAAATGTTTGGACTTTTGGCGAGAGCTGTCCTTCTCTAGAAATGTTGTGGAGTGGGCCCGGGGTCAGGCGGTGGAGATTAGTCAGCTAGATCTATGAATGACCTTTGATAACTCGGGGCACCTGGGGCTTACTTCTACTTGTTGTAGCGTTTCGGATAGTGTTCTTCACCTGTAAAGCCCTCACCCCCGAGTTTCCTCAAGGTCAATTTTGATGGATGCGTGCTGGATGGTGGTAGGAGGGATGTGTAGGCTTTGTTATTAGGGGGCCCGAACTTCAGAGTGATTGTGGCTGGTGGTTGCCAGATCTTCAACACATCGGGTGCCCGGAGGCTAAGCTGAGGCGTGTGTTGCAAGTTAGTGTGGTACTGTTTGAGGGGACTCACTATAGTCATTGGCTGGTCCAGGCGGATTGTCGGCGGTAGGGGCGAGTGCCACCTTCTGATCCATGACATCCAAGCTATGGTCTCTAGCGGGGTGGTCTTTCAGGGCTAAGCATGTTCTACAGATAGACCAACGAGGCTACAACTAGATGGTCTCGTACGTGGCCAATCACTTTGGAGTCACTTTTGGGTTGGAGAGAGGGAGCTGCCTGTGTACGCTCTAGAATAATGTTGTATTTTGACCTTCTTGGATGTATCCATACTAGAATTGTATGAATCATCGGTTTCAGCATACAAAAAAAAAAGAGTTAAGTATTTATACTCAAGCATATTCTAACACATTATTTTTTATACCTTTTGCCCTTATAAGTTCATAGAACAAACTTTATATGCTAAGAATTTATAAAGTAAAGCATATATAAATTAAAATTAATATATTATATTATATTGTATTGTATTGTATTGTATATAAGTGTATATGTATACAAGTAATAAATCAGATAATTATATGATTATAGGTTGAGTTCGGGTTCAAGTCAAATCTAAAAACCTCAAATCATGCCTGACCCAAAAATGTTAATAGGCATGATTTTGGAACCCAATACAACTTATTTATTGCATCGGGTCTGGTTCTGCTTTTGGCCTAGTGGGCACCAGATTAATGGGTGGGAGTGACAACCCTAATTTTGATCAAAGGGATTGCTTTATTACCACGATTTACATAAATTATGTAATAAAAATTATAGATTTTTAACAAAGCTCTGTTCTCTTGGGTGGACAATCAAAATGAGGTAGCAATTTTATTGAAAATCTTGGCTTGGTTTCAAGAATGGAAAATATTACCAGCAGTATGGCTTCTCTAACATTACATAGATTGTCTCAGCCTTTTCCCCTCATTGTTACATGACAAAAAGAGACATAAGTCTTCAGCTCTTCATAGCTCCCACTGCTACTGCTAATGAAATTCAACTTTGTCCTCTTGGCATGGCATAGCATGAAACTTAGCTTAAAGTAAGTTAGTTGTGGTTCCAAACCAAGCAAGAATCCTCATAATTAATCTTATAGCTTGCGACTTAGTTCATGCAACCAGAGCCATTTATCACCTCCACTAATCTAGTAGTTGCACCAACCGAATTCCATTTCATCATGATGACTTTCCATAAAACCAAGGACAATTTTTCCACACCTCAATTAACATGTTTAGTTGTCCTCACATTCTAACCATGACCTCACCCACAAAGGACTTTGTGCGAAAAATAATAACACTAACCCTACCAACATTTCTTAGCACTCATTATGGACTGTCCTGCATTTATTACTGATGCCAATGACTTGGAAGCAAACACTTGGACCAAGAAAAATAAAGAAGCTATTGCATGATTCCAAGTAACCGCTTGAAAATTTAGTTCCTTTGCTTGACATGCAATCCAAAAGTACGCCAAATTGGAATCTAATCCATGTCTGCAACAGCAACTTACGCTTCCCATAGCTTAGATGTCAAACAAGGATCATATTTCAAATTCCATGCTTTGAAATTGGAGGCTCACCGAAGCTGGAGGCACCAAACCAAATGCCTACGAGGGGGACCCACGGTGGTCTCGGACAGCTAGCCGTTTTGAACAACTGCCCTCAGGTCCCAGGCATCCCGGTGGTCTTATGGCTACTAGCCTACGGCACCTAGATGTGGGTCTCAAGGTTCAAGGCCCGGCCATTTTTAACAACAGTCTTTGCAATTCAAATGAAAGTGGTGGGGACTTGTCCAAATTGCTACGTTGGGAAACGGAAATAGTAGCGGGAAATGCTGGTGGATTGAAGATGAACAAATCCAAAATGCTGGACAGCAAAAGAGGCGACTCAATATGCTGTCTTATTCGTCTCTCGGTACATATGCACGATCTAGAAGGTACCACACTTCTTCACCAGCCAACTATTGTCACCTAGCAGCAAGTGTTCAACCTCCCTCGCCTAGCGACGGTTGCACGGCCTGAAATCTTTTATCTTTGTTTTGCATCGGTTTCTCTAGATCTTTACTTAGTAGTTTGCTAAGATTGAAGGAAAGATTTGCTTCCTAATAAAATGGATAAATTTTGCTTGAAATAAAATTTGGAAAATGCTAATATAATTTTTTCTACTATAACATGATATATATAATATATATAGCAGAGATTTAAAGAGATATTATAATTAATATCTTTTCTTCTATCATGGTAATTTAGCTATCGGTATAATATGACAATCTTTATATAATAGGAATAGCGGCAATCTTTTGCTTTATTCATAGTTCACTAATGAATTATTAAATCCAAATTAAAATTAAATACACAAAGCTATTTTCCATCACATTGGTTAACAAAAAATTGATTTAATAATCTTTTATTTTTATTTTATTTTTGTAAAGAAGAGGCACTAGGTTCAATATGAACTGGGGAGCTCCTTTATATTTGTAACCCTCACAACCTCGATACAATTATCAAGAATTATACTAGTAGAGTAATGAAAGATCTGACCATGTAAACATTATATGCCATTTTTATTATAATAATAGATTACAATAACCTTGAGGCTAGCATCTCTTGTGATTCACAATGTTATTTATCGAAGAGATAGAAATAGATAGATATATAATTTGTCATACAAATTTTATATTTAGCTTTATTCCCCCCTGATTGGCTTCCCAAGTTCATTTTGGCTGACCGTTTCCCACCGGTCATCACCGGCTGATGTAGTCAAGTGGGGCAGAGCCGTGCATCATCAGAGAAAACAAAAAGCGAGAAAAAAAAGAAAAAGAAAGGAAAAAGAGCAACGGAAGCACCGAAACCGGCTCACAACGTGCCACGTGGCAAGGCTAACGGTAACCTTCCCGTCTTCCCACCCATCTCCGCCCACTTCCAAAATCTCTCCCGCAAACCCCGCTTTGAAAACTTAAAAACTCAACCGCTCCGTTCATCCACTCCTACCAGTACTGCATGGCCTACTATAAAAATTAGAAGCATAGGCTCAGCGAGTTAGAAGAAGAATAACCAACGAATCAATAAAGAATTCAAAGATGAGTTCCTTTCCTTCTTCCTCCTATTGGATCTTTTAATTGGAGTCGGTTTTGGGAGCATGGGAAGGCTAAGATGGCAGGGGAATTGGATTCCAAAGCGCTGCTTGTGAGAGATATTTGCGCCATATCATCTGTATTCACTTCTTGCACTCATCGTCGCCGATCACCCCGGAAGCCGGCCTTCATTGATTGGTACCTCATTCTTGGAGTTGAGTTCTATATCTCGATGCTGGTTTTATTATTTTACATCTATCAGCTGTGATTTGTTCCTAAGTTCAAACATGTTTTGAGTGCCCATTGCCCAACCATAGGTTGATGAAGATTCAGAGGTGGATGCAATCCGGAGGCGATACCGCCAACTGGGTATGTGCTCAATAAATCTAGAGTTCCAGTTCTATTCCAGTTCTAGTTTTCTTTTCTTTGATTTCATTTCGTTTTGTAGCATTACAGCTTCATCCGGACAAGAACAAGCACCCCAAGGCTGAAATTGCATTCAAACTTGTCTCAGAGGTATTTTGTAGCATCTTCTTCTTCTTCTTCTCTAGTTCCTCCTCTTTTCTTTGGATCGAAACTTGGATGAGGTCAGGATGGTGCTCAGCTAGGTGAATGGTGGTCATTTTTGTTCAAATGAATGTAGGTAGAAGCCTTGAGAATTGCAAAGATAATTCAAACACCTAGCTATGATTGGCTGTAGTTCCCATTTCTGCCATCTTCTACCTTGAATCAAAAAAAGGGGTATTTGATTGTCACAAAGACTTCATGGCAAATTAGCCAGAAATCTTCTACCTGCTCTACTTTATTTGGGGGGTGGGTAGGTCCGGGCATAGCGACAGAAAACGCTTAGAGGGGTTTTCTCGTCCATCCTCGCCACTACGTCAATGCTCCTGGACTTCATACGTATTTAAAATAAACATTTCCCCATGTAAACATATTCTATTTCTTGATTCCTACTAATTTGGAACAAGATCTACCAAACTGGTACCGAAACCCATACCGGTCGACGCTCAGTACGGTTCAGCACCGATGTCAACCAAATCGACCAGCACGCCTCTTTTTTAAGTTTGTAAAAAAATTAAATTAGTAATCACTTTTTTAAAACTTTTTCTATAAAATTAAATCTAATTTGATATTTTTTTAAATATTTTTTAATGTTTATATGATTTCGGTTTAACCTATATGATGCATCTTATTGCTTTTAAAATGATAGCGGTTTAGTACGGAGCGGAAACCCATATAGAACCAGTCGAAACCGGTCGGTTCGGTGCAAAACTGGGTGTGATGGGCCGGAACCAAATGTAACAGACGAACCGACCTAGTTTTGCACCATGTCGGTTCGACACTGCTAGAACTGGACAGTTCGGCCTGGTTCGGTAGTCCCTAATCACGAGCAATTGTTTTTGCTGAGCATAATTGTCATTTATGTAACAGCTAGAAAAGCACAACTAATCTCAACATCCAAGTTCTAGATGCATTCATCATACACAGTCTCTCTCTCCACTTCAGCTATCTATGCATTTGATCCAAATCATTGATCATGAGTTTACTTTCTCTTCTTCTTGATCACCTGATCAAAAGAAACATGCTGCAAATACATTTGTTTCTTAGCCACCCACGCCTCATTCTACTCCCAAGTTTAATCCGATATCAATGATGCGGAGCCCCATCCAAGGACTACTCCCAAGAGAAGACCTGAATAACAAACTACATGATGGTTTGAAATTAATCTCAAGTTTCAAGTTCATCTTATTCCATTTTTTTTCAGAAAGAAATCTTTTTCTTTTTCCATTGTCATTTTCTGAGCACCTGGGTTAAGATGGCTTACATAGAGTTCTCTCAAAATAAGAAAATCCGATCATTTTCAGGCATATGCATGCCTCTCAGACAAAATTAGAAGAAGACACTTCAACTCTGATAGAAGGGACAGCTACTGCAAGGAATGCCACCAGAAGTCAGGCATTAATGGCACGGAGGAACGGAATGGTCACGACGATCGAAGAAGAATGAAGTCAAAGAGGATCCTACAGGCCCTGAAGGAAGTCCAGAACAGATTCAAACAGGAATGCAGAGTGATTGAGAGCTGCTTACGAGCCAATGCAGCTTTCCAAAGAGATTTTCCCCTCTTCGATCCTTCTGACTACCTGCTATTCCCAGAATATCCACACCACAGGGATCAGGTAATCAAAAATCCACAGGATACTCGGTATAACCACGCCAGCGAAATTCAGAACAACAACAGAAGAGGAGGTAGATGCGAGTCACCTGTCTACCAGGCAAGACCAGAAAATAGACCAAACAGAACGAAGAATTCCAGTTTCAGATATTGAATTGTCACTGTATTTTTTTTTTTTTCCATTGCTATTCAATGCAGCACTGCTCCATTTCAACAATGATAAATGACTCCTGTGGCTGTTTTCATACAAATCAAAATTTAGAGCATATTGCAATTATCCCAGACAGCTTTAGTTGAACATCACATATACCAAAAGAACATGGAACTTGTACCTCATTTGGCAGACATTCAGGATAAGTCTCCTATAAAGTTTCCACTTATCTGATATTTGAATCTTTATACACTTAGGAGCAATAAGGAGCAAAGAAATTATGGAGAAAACTTCAGTTATGTACGCTCAAAAACAACATTTTCTTGTACTTCGTTTGGCAGCAACTCAGGATAATTCTCCCGCAAAGTTTTCACTCATCTTACATTTGATATCCTAGTACACTTGCGAGCAAGATAGGAGCAAAGAAGATATGGAATTCTAAAAACTTAGTACACTTGTGTACCCCTTGTATTGAGAATGTTGTAGAGCTAGCAACTGTATGCTAACTTTGGAAGACCACCCTCCACTAGTGGCACACATCTCCATATTGAAGGATCCTTCTTTCCTCCCACTGCTAACTGCCTGCTCTTCCCACAAATTTCACTATTATCATCATCAGATACTGATGCTTTCATCTCAACCCTCTGAGTGCGCCTATCTGTGCCTTCTCCAGCAACAGCTTCTTCCCCTTCACTCTGAAATGAAAATGTAAGGATTAAGCTTATTCTTACATGCTGCTAGATTGAATTCACTAAGATGCAAATAAGAATTATCTTTGTACAGAGGGAAGGAATAGACAAATTTAGACAAGCCAGTCGTCCAAACTAAGGTAGCATGAGCAAATTTAGACAAGAGGTATTAGAAAAGAAGCACGATTCTACATGTTCAACTTGACAGTGAAAGTCATGAACATTAACAAGAAAAACAGGAGATGTTGCAGGCAAGGATGGTAGCAATACATTAATGAAGTGCGCAATGTATAACCAGAAATGCCATGAGGAGAGGAGAACACTCTCATAAATAAATAAACATCTCACGCATGAGTGATAATGTGTCGTTTGCCTATGCTTAACCTTCAAAATTCATAACAAAAACAGCCAGTAGCTCCTTAAAATCTGGATGTAATTATTTAACAGGCTAAATAATTGTTCCATGTTGCACTTTCAACAAACTAACAAAACAATATGTCAAAGAGGGGAGGAAAGAGCAGAGTACAGAAGCAAACCAATCAAACTTTGCATGACAATTTGGGATAAAGCGTGGAGAGTAACATGCACCTCTGGCTGCAAGTAAACCAGAATACCGACATGGTTATACGGATTCCGAAATAAAATTGAGTGCAATCAATCGTACTTTCTCGAGACCGTAATTTGGCTTCCTCTTCTTCTTCCTTTCCTTTTTTTTTTTTTTTTTGGTACATCGGCAGCTCACACTAGTCTCGTGTAAGCATTGTCATCTGAGTCAAGAGACAAAATACTCCACAGATATGGAGGAACGGATACAAAACGATCCAGAGAATTTTTACAGAATGGTGAGAAGGAGGTCACCTAGTTAGTAGCTTTGTTTGCCTCTCGGAACACATGCACAATCTGAAAGACATCACACTCCCTCAGCAGAGCCTCTGGATGTCATATCCCTTTGGCACTGCCATTTACTACAACCGAAACATTAAAGCCCAATTAGCATCTAGTTCTCCTGACCACGAGATGTTCGAGTTCCCTTAGTTCGAGCACCGTGTCACCCTAAAAACAGCAAATACATCCAAGACAAAGGAAATGAAACACCCAAAGACCCAACAAATAAGCAAAGTCATATCCCACAGCTAAAATTCTTGCTCCCCATGAAACTTATGACTCCAACATTCCTCAGGAGCAAGGTAAATCTTCTACATTGCTTTTCGGGAAGGAAAAAAAAAAAGGAAAAACAGTTATCAAATAGGGTAAGAGGAAAGAATCAGAATTCCTTGATTAAATACGAAAAATAGTTAATTGATGTGACGAAAAACACCTTTTCCCGGCAATTAGCATCTTTTGATCAGAGATAATTAGGAAGCGAAGATATTCGATAAGAAACATCAATTCCCACGAAATCCACTTGAATCCAATAAAGAAACAAGCGAATATAGACACAGAGTGAGATCAAGGAAGAGACCTTAGCAGCCCAAGCGACGCTCTTTGGGAATCGTCTTGGGCTCCTTTTTCGCCTGAACAGGGGCCGATTTCTCCGGTCGGAAGCCTTAATGGACTTCGCTTCGAGATCCTTCGGAGGCTTTTTGGAGCCGGTTGCCTGGGGCTTCGCGGGCCTGGATGAAGCCTTCTTGGGGTGCTTCGGATCGGACTTCTCCCCTCCCTTCGCCAAAAGAGGAGTCGCACTTCCTCTTCTTCGATCCGCCGAGCTCCTCCATGGCCGCCATGGGAACAGGAGTGCTCTGAGTCTCCTCTCCGTCACGAGGCGAGCCTTATGGGGGAGGGAGCAAAAGGACTATCTCCGTCTCCTGGGTGCCTCCACCCTTTGGCGAACTTCGATGACAGCGTCGCAGAGGATGGACGTGGCGGTGGCGTGGGGTTCGTTTATCCGGGACCATGACACCAGATTGCTTGGGTAGGGAGTCAGCGGATCTTCGACTCAGCAGGCTTCGAGCGATCTAGAAAGATGGTTTTTTTTGCGAGGCAGATACTGGGTGCGAATCATCTGCCGCTCAAGAAGCCTGGACCATAGTGGATCAAAGCCGAGGCAGCTTAGTTGAGGATCGGCTGTTACTCTGCGATATTCATAGACTATTGAGGGAGTGCATCTCCTATCAGACTATGCATGTCTATTGGAAGACGAATGATACAACTAACTGGATGGCCTCCTATACAGCTCATCACTCGAGAGGCTTTATTTGGGCAGACCACGGGCTGGTGCCAGAATCTCTATATAGTATTTTGCTTTTTGATTTTGTTAGTCGCATTTATATTAATCATATGTGAGCTGCCGTCGTTAGGGGTACAAATGGTTCGGATCGGGTCGAATCCTGAGTGACTCCGACCCGCCTTGATTTTTTTGTTTGGATCCTAATTTTGGATTCAGATCCGATCTGGTTGAAGATCGGTTCGGATTAGATCGGATCCGAGTTGGATCTGGATTTGAGTCGAGTCGGGTTCGGATTCCTATCGAATCCAATTTTTTTTGCGCTTTTCAGGAAGAATTTGAGCAAATCTAATTTGGTCATATCATAATTATGAGGTGCTGGGTGACCCATGACTCGAAAGACTGGCAATTAACTTCCAGTCAGAACGGATGACCCATGACTTACTAAGTCGGTCTACAAGCTAAATTTCATATCACACTATTTTTTATCTACATGACTGATTGGACGGAACTTGGTGTCTCCCAGCTCCCCTCTCACGAGGACAAAAAAAAATGCCACACCTTCTTCCAAAATCCAACTCCATTGCAGAAAACGGGCACGACCCAGATACACTTCAGTGTTCCCTCACTTTCTCCCTTCAGAAGTTAAAAGAAACAAAAACCAAAAAACAGAAGAAAAAAAAAGAGCCAGCTACCGAGACACCAGAGGTATCGACAGTGTAATAGATCGAGAGAGAATCCTGACGGGCCGAGTTTCCTTTGGATTATGCGAACCTATGCTTGTTCCTCGTTGGCTGGCATTTTCTATCTCTTAGGGAGCAAGCTAACATGCTCCTAACAAACCATATCTTCTTCCAGTCTGCCATGATAATCCACCATAAATTCACTTAAAAACGACTGATGGTACCACAACCCCTCACGCATGGATCCAATCCAGAAAATAATTCGATTCAAATTTTAGAATCCGGTCTGGACACGCGGATCCTAACATTTAAATCAGATCACGGGCAGATCCGATCCATGTACAGCCTCAGCCAAAATAATAATAATAATAATAATAATAATAATAATAAGCCTCGCGGAGTACTTTTCACCGTTGCATGAGGGTTTGAGCGAAGGTCACATCAGGGATCCAGGAGAGATTTGGGCGGTCCATACTTTGGGCCGATAAAATGACAGCGGATCCAGACGCGTGCCACCCCGAACGCTGGAAACATGGCAGTGTGTGGAATAAAGCGTTTATCCTGCCTTATTCCACATAAGATACCATGTTTTTGTTCCACCTACAAATGTGAAATAACTCAAAAGATCATTTATTAAGGGGAAAACAAAGTATAAAGAGGACATTTTTGTCTCTCTAGCCAAAGATGACGGGTGGTTCTATATACACCCCCCCTATTGCTCAGGACACCCCCCAAAAATTAAAAAAAAATTAAATACTCTCTACACCCCCTCATTTGCTAAGGACACCCCTAAAAAATTAAAAATTCCTAAATTACCCCCCACCCTCCCCACCCCCTCACCTAAATTGCTCTCTACACCCCCCAAACCCCCCCCCCCACCCCGCTCTTTCCCTCCAAAACACCTCGCCAACGCCCAAAACTCCCCCGTTCCCCCTTCTCCCTCTCGTCGCCGGCATTCTCCCGATCTCCGACCACCTCGCCGGCTTCTCCCGGAACCACCTCGCCGGCTTCTCCCGAAAATTTTTTTTTTCACGGTTCGTGCTCCGTTCGGCACTGGATCGCCGAACAAAAGGCTTCTGTTCGGCTGAACAGTGCCGGACAGAAGCCTTCTGTTCGGCACTGTGCAGCCGAACAGATCTGTTCGGTTGAGGGTTGCCGAACAGAAGGCTTCTGTTCGGCACTGTTCAGCCGAACAGAAGCCTTTTGTTCGGCGATCCAGTGCCGAACGGAGCACGAACCGTGAAAAAAAAATTTCGGGAGAAGCCGGCGAGGTGGTTCCGGGAGAAGCCGACGAGGTGGTCGGAGATCGGGAGAATGCCGGCGACGAGAGGGAGAAGGGGGAACGGGGGAGGAGGGGTTTAAGGGGGGTTTGAGGGGTTTTTTTTTTTCTTTTCAAAACGAAACGGAGGAGGAGGAAGGAGGGTGTATGAGAAAATTTCAAGGGCAATATGGTAATTACACTAAAGGTTAGTTTGGGTATTTTTTTTTGGTTTTTGGGGGGTGTCCTGAGCAATAGGGGGGGTGTATATAGAACTCCCCAAAGATGACCTATCTAGTATTGGACGTTCTGTCGAGGAGTGTTACCATGACACGCGGATAAATATGATTTGCCGAGACAAAAGAAAAGAAATAGGTAGTCCACTTTTGTCTTGCCTTATGTTAAGAATTGATATACTTATTGAGGTTAATAATGGCTAATCCTAGATTACTTATCCCATTTCCGAGTTAGGTTGGATTTACATAGTGTGGTAATTTAAGATCCAATATATCAATATGACCCACAAACAATCCATTTTAAATAAGTTTAAATTTGATATAAATAAATTTGGATCATAAATATATCAACCCGACTAGATCTATTTATTAAATAGGTCAGATCATATTTAGATCTGTGATCCATTTAATTTATTTTGATCTATTTAAATTAGATCGGATCATAACCCGACATATTTAAACCATTTAAAATCTATTTGACTTATTTAAATTATTTCGACCTACTTAATCTATTTAACTCGATCTGCTTAACTTATTAATATATTTAAATATATTTAATACGTTAAAATTCTATGTATTCTGTTTAACCTGTTTAAATTTATTTAATTCATTAAAAAATTACTAAACCTATTTAACCCATTTAAACTGACTTGATATATTTGATAAATAGTTTATGGGGTCGAGTTACCTATTTAATAAATAGTTTAGATTCAGATATCAACTTTTTGACTTATTTAATAAATAGGTTGGGTTCAGATTAATGAAATTTTTATTCGATTTATTTCCATCGAGTCTATATCCGACTCAATTGCCATCCCATTCATAACTAAAATTTTTGAATACGTGCTAGCTTAAACTTGGGATTAATGCCAAAGCCATGGTCTAAAGTTCATGAATTCAGCTTGTTCTCCAAATCATAAAATTACGTGTATAAGATTTCCATCAAGCTACTTCAAAATTGGCACACCTCTTGATTGCTAGAAGTTTGCCACTTAATGCAATGAGAAAAGTAGTAGGAAGTTGAGACAGTAGTTGTTGAAATCACCACTTGTCCCAAAAGCTTAAGCTTATAGGATGAGGCAGATTTATTTATATATTTTATATTTTCTTACACTTCTTCTCACATGTGGGCCGCACTTTTCTTTTAATGGGCGAGCCCAACATGTGAAATTTTTTTTAATATAATAAGGTCAAAGAATGCAGAGATAGGGTTCGAACTCAGGGCATCTGTTCTGATACCATGTTTAAATCACCACTTGTCACAAAAGTTTAAGTAGATTTATTTATATATTTTATATTTTTTTAGTTGTACACTTATTCATGGATGAGAAATCAAAATCCCATATTCAATGCAAATAATGTTAAGATTACTATTTACTAATGTAAGCCACATGCAGTGCCCATGGATGCGAGCCCGTACGTTAAAGTGCACTGTTGCTTTCACTCTTCTCAAAAAGGGTACTTGGACGCAACACTTCACAGACAAATAAGACAAAGGGTGGAAAAAGGTAATCCTCGAGCACCTTGTACCGTAACAGTAACAGAGATGCCAAGCTCTTGAAGTAGGTTATGATTTATGAAGCTAGCTTTGAGAAGAGACAGGGAGAGGACCTTACACCTAAGAATAAATTGTATGAGTCCGGAGATGTGGATGAGTTGAAGACTCGCAACTAATTGTACCAAATTGCTTGCAAGCAATCCAACTTCAAAGGATTTCAAATAAGTCTGCAAAGATGTTGATGAACCATTTCTTGATATATGAGGATATATTTTACTCTTGGCTATCTTGAAAAATCTACATCTCTGCAATTCGAATCACAGATGAATCTCCCTCCGTCCTCTCTCCCTCTAATAGGGAGGTGGGAAAAGAAAAAAAAATAGAACAAAAAAAAAAGGATCGGTAAGCTAAGGGCATAGCCAAGATTTTAAAGCCTGTGAGATGAGGTTGTTTTAATTTTCTCGTAGAAGGGATGCGCCACCGTCCCATTCCATCTCAATACATAAGTCAAGAGATGTCTCAAGATGTACTGATCGGAATGCTGAAACAGTAGTAGAAAGGTTCTATTCCTATCCCAATAGTAAGGATGATACCTCATCGTGGTATACCGTAGAATGCTTCGCCAGGACTTAAATCCTTAAGATGGTTATAGATGGTATCCCAGAGAATGCTGTGCATCATGGCAATCCATGGACCAATAAGCTCTTTTTTTCCTCATAGATGGACTAAAAATCTTCTATGAAGCAAGTGAATGAATGCTGGTAAGTGAATGATTCAATTATAAGCAAAGCAACAACCTAAGGTACTTATTGTATGGGCAAGATTGAGGGGTTGCAGGAATCAATGTAATTTTAGGATGATTCAACCATAAGGGAATGGGTGGAGGCACAACAATATAAGCAGCACATGTATTTATCATGAATTTTTTCAATGGCATGATGGGGACAATTAAGAATATCCTGGCTTTTGTGTTCATTGTTCATGCTTAACCTACCACTGGCCACAAAAATAACAAACGCATGCTTGTGGTCATTGAGGGACCAAGTAGCCCACACAGGAGAAGAGACAAGAACCTCTCAAGAGAGTTAGGTATGGGGAGGAAATCCCTTGTAGGCCTCCAAGTTCCATGAGGCATCAATGGAGTGGGCACTGTGCTATTGCATGTAGACAAAGGAGTAAATCATGTACCATGGAAGTGGACAGTGCCCCAAAAGTTTGGGCTCATAATTAGGAAAAGATGGCCAATAAATCATGAGAATCATATGCGCATGGGAGTTTAGATCCGAAAGAAACAAGTTTCCTTGATGAGTGAGATGTGCTTGACGTAAGACTTTTATGAAACAAAAGTCACATGTTGTGCAAACTTTAATAGGCTTTACCATGCCAAAAGGGAGGGGAAAGCATACAAGTCTACTGGATTTTGAGTAGTGCATGCAAGATCAAACTGCAGTGAGAAAAAAACAAGGGATGCACATGATTAGTTATGAACTTGTCGCAATAAAATTTAATCTTATTTATCAAGGTAGATGAAAGTGTGAGGATATTAAGCATGAGATTGAAAGCATGTACGATGTGACAATTAGACCGACAATTAGTGCAAGAATTATGAATTGGATGCAGATCACGGGCGAGCCTTGAGTCTAAATTGTTCAATTTTAATCAGACATTGAGCCTGGCCTATTTAAAACTTTAACTTTTTTTTTTTTATATCCAAGTTTAGCGAGCATGGCGAGAAAATCAGCCCTTAGTTACCGAAGGATTTTTCATTAATGGTTCACTACATGCAATGCATCAAGCAAATTAAAAGGAGGGAGGGGGTGTAAAGAAAAGAAAATCTATAGAAAAAGATAGACATCCAAATTATGGAAGAATATCAAAAGGTTTCAAAACATTTACGTAGCATTTGGTAGGACGAGCTAGTTTGAGGAAAATCTAGAAGTTTCTACATTGTATTTGTGAATTTCTAGTATAATAATTGCTAAAATTAGGCATTAATGCTTAAATGACGTATTACTTATTCTCTAAACCATATTTTGAAGAGTTTTATCAACACTAAAGCATAAGATTTGAAATATGCAAATATAAAGAGCCTCCTTGTGCAGATATCGGCTAGAAAGCTTTGTAATCATTTGTAAAACAAGAGAGAGTTCTCTCACCTCTCCTTTTTTTTTCTTTTTCTCTCTGATTATTGGCACCTATTGTAGCATCCTAGGTCTTGATACAAACATGAGAAAATTATTGTAAGTATGTAAGGAAACTTATATAAGCAAAATTAATATTTTTTTAGCAAAATAGCGAAAATCTCTTAATGGCATTAGCCCTAATGGAGTCACCATATCGTCCTAAAGAGTATAAGAAATGGATGACAATGGTCTATAAGCTAAGTTTTATCTAAATATTCTTTGAATTAACTTGGGATCTTGATCAGTCTCTCATAATGTCTCTAGGAATCCAAGTCAAGTAGATGATATATGCAAAATTAATAATCTTATTAGCAATAGCTAAAATCTCTTAATGACATTAGTTCTAATAAAGTCATGGTATGGTCCTAAAGAGCATAAGACAAGGATGGCAATGGTCCATAAGCTAACTTTCAACTAAACGTTCCTTGAATTTACCATGGGATCTTGATCATTCCCTCCTAATCTAGCCTCGAATCAAAGTCAAGTAGATGTTGTGTGCCAAAGATAAATCCATTCCTTAACTTTCCCTCCCTATAGCTACTCTTTCTTTCCCTCTTTGTTTCTAGTTGAATGCAGTCTTCGCTTCGAATAACAATGAGACATCCAAGCACCAAAAAGGATCATTAGCAGCTAGCCAACCCATACCCTCCTGCTAGTTCATAACAAACCAAATCTAGCCTTCCAATAAACTATAATTTATGATTAAATTACAAAAATCTTTCTAAAATTAGAAGCAAATTACACTTATATTTAATGTTTGAAAAATCTACATTTACACCTTTGAAATTTATTTTTATCCAATACTTTAATCTATAATTAATATAACATTAGTTCAACTATTAATTTTAAATAGAACACAAATTGTATAATCTTAAGTGATATAACAATTATCCAAAAATAATTTTAATTTTTTATATAAGATAAATAATGTAACTAGAATTAGTTGTAGATTTTATAAATATTGGAGGTAAGTACAATAAATATATAAATTTGGGGGAGATTTTGGTAATGTAATCTATTATCTAAAACCCCGCGGTAAGGTCAACCTCGCGGCATCTCCGGTCAAAACTATTTGTCTTGTTCCATGTGAAGCCAATCCAAGAGTCAGCAGAGATCGAGGGGTACGTTGGTCCATTCCATGCAACGAAATCGAAAGATGCAGCGAAGAACGGGGACCCACCACCACACCCATCAACGTCCCCCCCCGAAACCAAGCTCTAAGAAAAAGCTCCCACGCTTCTATGGGCCCCGTCGCCGGAGTCCGATGTGTCAGTTCCCAATTGGAAAGTTATGCTGTCCTGCGGGCCCAGCGAGCTCAAATGTTTCTTTTTGGGTTTTTGGGAGCGTAAGGGATAGAGAGCGTAAGGTAATGAAACAAAATGTTCTGTCAAAAGGCCAGTGAGCGATGCCAGGCTAGCATCGGCGGGTATGATTGACCGTGGGGCCCACTTCCTCCCTGGCAACCCACATGGGACACGCAGTCCTATGCTTCCCCTCCCACCCCACAACCTCTTCTACTCGCCTCTCTCTCTCTCTCTCTCTCTCTCAGCCACAAATTCACCCCCTAAAAAAAAAATAAAAAATCCATCAACCATATTTAATTTTTTTCCATTTATAACTTCCACAATATCTTTTTACCTTCCCATAGATTCACCAAAAATAAAAAAAAAATCTACCATCCATATTTCATTTTTTTTCCATTTATAACTTCCACTGCATCTTTAAACTTTCCAATATATTTTTTTATAAAATATTTATTTATTTATTTATTTTGGTACAATGACTACGCATTCTATTTTAATATAGGTTCAGCTAATAGAATTAAGAATGAGAAAACGACACAACCGTGGAGGAGAAATCTCTTGATGTGTCCAGAAGACTTCCTTCAAGTGCTGGGCGGTATAGATAACAACCCAGTCTGTGGTTAATTAATACTTACTTTTATTCACAAAACAAACTATTTATATAGAGTTTTTCAATTATGATCTTGAGAATCTATGATTTATGTTTGGTAAAAAATATAGCAATGGGGAATTCAATGATTAACATAGTATAATTATTTTATATGGGTATTCAAAAAAGAATATTTTGGATGTGATTTATTTTTAATGTTGGCCATAAATGCAATATATAATGGATGAAGATTAGATATCTATAAGTCCTTCATGATATCAATGCATTTATGTGCATGTAATATGCTGCATTAAAACGATAGGCATGACCACAAAGAATTCTTATTGGCCAGCAAAGCTGCTTCCTTTAAAAAAATTTATGAAGTCGATTCCTTTGGTGCTAGCTTTAGATGCCAAGTCCTCCTGCTAAGGAAGGTTATTTCTTTATCTCTTAATTATATTCCTTTATAAGACAATTAATCTCATACAACCTTATTATCTGGGGCCATGGCAAGGCCCCCTCCATTGTCCTTATTTTTTGTTCTTTCTTTATATATTCTCTCACTTATTTCTATTTTGTGTTTTTCCTAGTAATTCTTCAGGCATCCATGGAAAGAACACCAATGCGAGGGGACCCAAATAAGTACTCTCGCCACACCATGATTGCCTCTCCACCCAGCATGGCACAGCTAAAATCTTGAGTGTTGTGAATATTGGGTCCACTTTTAGGTGTACATAAGGCCAAACTTCCTTCCATTTTCTTACCATTTTTTGTTTCTCAAGTATAAACAGGACAGCTTCTCAGTTTTTGTGCTTCTCCTCCGTTTCTCATTCTTCCTTCCTCCATAATTCCACCCCTTCTCTCTCTAAATCTTCTTCGTATCTTCATTCATCCTTGCCGGCTCTTCTGGTTGGAGCTTCTTCCTTTGTGCCTTGTCCTGCCCCTGGGCTTAAAGGGGCTCATGAAGAGGCTAGTAAGTACGTTTCCTGTTTTTTTGGGGGGGGTAGTGTTTGCTTATTATTTGATAAAGGAATCGTCTTTCTCGACAAAAAAAGGATTTTTGAGAGTTTATTTTCCTTCGTTTTATATTACATACTTGAAAAATTTCGATCTTGTTTTCATTTTGCCGATTTTGACTGTGTTTCTTCCGATGCTTTCTGTTGCCGTTTTCTTCTTGTGCGTTCTGTGATGCGTGGTTTTGCCCAATTCGGTGTTGCTTCCCCAAAAATTTCTCTTTTGGGTGTTCGAGAGCTTTGGCTAAGTTCAATCATCGATGCCTTTTACCTGTGGTTAGGTGATCAGTGATGCCTAAATTTGCCAATTCTTGAACCAAATAGCCATTTTGATTATGTTGTCTTCCTGTTTCTACTATTTTTAGTTAGTTTTCTGTTGGTGGGTGCGGCTCCATTAGACCAGTGTTTTTGTCTCAGGGAGTTTAGGTTGGATCCTGGTATTTCTTCGAGGGACATGAATTCTTATGTTATGAATCATGAGAGTTCCAACATGATGGGCATGATTGGCTTGGAAGCACAGGCATTGAATTTTTTTCTTTTAGGTCTTACCTTTGCTTTGGAGAAGAAGGATTATTTGTTTTATGTGCAAGAGTTAATTTAGTAGAATAGATCTTAGTAGCCAATCTGATCTTTGCTGTCTCAGTGCTCAGTTCCAACATAGCTTCTTCAATCAATTGTCACTCATTTCTCATTATATCAATATACTAGGTTTTCATCCCTGAACCCTTTTTTTTTGCTTCATTGGCGATGGAAGAATAGCTGAATGGCGCTTAACTCTTTGAATTGGTTATCCCTGTGATGTTGATTCATTTCATTGCCTTTTTGTAGATTCTTCTAATTGTTAAAAGCTTCATTCTGATTGGCCACTACTTGCAGTGTTAATTAATGTGATGTCTTGGTGCTTGTCTTCTTCAGGTGGTTGTGCTATTAGTTTTAGCAGTTGCTAATGCTGTAGGAGGCAATGGAGCAAGCGATGAGCACTGCAAATATGAGAGGAGTTTGAACCCGAGACCGCACAGTGTTTCCATAACGGATTTTGGCGCTGTCGGGGATGGGGTGACACTAAATACACTTGCCTTTCAGAATGCCATCTTCTATTTGAGGTCATTCGCCGATAAGGGTGGCGCTCAGCTCTATGTTCCTAAAGGGAGGTGGCTGACTGGAAGTTTCAACCTCACCAGCCACCTCACCCTCTTTTTGGACAAGGATGCTGTTATAATTGGCACTCAGGTTTCCTTCTATAATAATTGATAATTGACATTGAATTTTGTTAATCTTGTCATGTTTTTATTTTTTCGTATCATGGCCTATATGCCGGTCTGATTTCTTCATGTCTCACAATGTTGTGTTAATAATTACTTTGGGGCATTCAATTACCAAGGCACTACTGTAGAAGTAAGTACACTATGATCCTGATATGCAAGCATACCCTTATAATAAAATGATGAAATTGCAGTACAAATCACCTGTAATTCTAAATTGTCAATATAATACTGAAAATTCATAAAATACAGTAGACATGCTTTGTATCTCACCATTCCTGTCCTTCAATGTTTCATGGACACTGACATGAGAATGAGCTCGAGCACAGTCCAAGTATCTGACTTGGTAACAAGAAAAAAAAAAAGAGATACAAAAAATCATAGAACAAGTGATTTTGACAAATATCTTTCATAATGTATATAAGAAAAAATTAAAAGGTATTATTGTCAAAATTTTTCATTATGCATATTTTAGATATTTCTCATCCAAACTCCCTAATTTGCTTAAAAAGCTTTAGAAAAATGACAATTTGCAAAATTGTTTTAATATATACGTTATGAACTCATCTCTAAAAAGAAAGAAAAGGTTCACTTTTAACATCATTATGGTGGATTAATCTCATTGGAGTCCAACTCTGCACCTAAAAGAAAGAGGTGATAAGAATGCAATTGTCTGACACGTATCCGATACGGATACATGTCCGACATGAATTTTAGGAGCTAGAGGTGAACTGGAGTTTGGCACATGCTGTGGAGAAGGGCAAAGACACAAGCAGAGCCTTATGCACCACATTGGAAATTCCATTTAAGGAGTAGAGTAGATGTAGCTTCATTCTGTTATAATATCAGGACTTCTTCCACACCCTTTGGAGTTTCATTTATTCCTTTCTTTTTTTTTGGCCCGGGGGGTTGGAGGTTAAATCAGGTATTCTTCTTTTTGTGGTTCAACATATCAGATTTTTGCTTTCTGTTACTATATCAACTAAAGCATTCTGAATTGTGTTAGCTAATACAATTTTGTTAGATAAAACAATCCTGTTAGTTGCTGAAAGACTTGAAGGGTGCTTGCCTAAGAATCCAAGTAAATTTAAAAGGGGAAACTGTGTAGCCTTGGAAATTTTCAGCATTCTTTTGCTAGTCTGGAAATTTTACCATGTTGTGAAAATCAGCATGCCGGAGTTTAAATTATAAAAAGGAAAAATATACTTTTATTTTTCACTAAAAATTTTAGACTCAAGCATGTTATATTGCAAAAAAATGATTTTTCCCCTATTGCTTGTAGGATTCATCTCAGTGGCCTATTATTGAGCCCTTACCTTCATATGGCCAAGGCCAAGATCTTCCAGGCGGGAGGCATCGTAGCTTGATAAATGGGCAAAACTTGACAGACGTAGTGATAACAGGCATGGTTTTTATTGCTTTTGTTTTTTACTACACATTTATAGCAGATTGGTGGACATTCCATCCTTTATAGTGAGATCAAATGCTGATGTCCTTACTAATTTGGATGCAACAGGTGATAATGGAACCATCGATGGTCAGGGTTCAGTTTGGTGGGGGTGGTTCCGTTCGCACACATTAAACTTCAGCCGTCCTCACCTTGTGGAACTTGTGAGTTCCAATGATGTTGTGATTTCAAATTTGATATTCTTGGATCCCCCTGCTTGGAGCATTCATCCAGTATACTGTGGGTATGTTTACATCTGACCTTATTTTATTTTCGGTGTTGCATTTTCCTAGCAAACTCAAAACAGGATTCTACTATTCATATTCGTTTATATGTGATGCAGAAATTTGGAGGTCCGAAATATAACGATTCACGCTTCATCCAATTCTTCGTTTACAAGTGGTATAGTTCCAGGTTAGCGTCAAACTTCCTTTCCAATATTCTGTTCGCATTTTTTGTGCTTTCTGTTATACAGCATCAGGGTATAAAAACCACTTGACTTCTCTGTTATCATCCTATTAATATCATTCTCGGTTAGTTCCCTTGAACGCTTACAAGCTGATTATTTTTTCTTATCAAAAACTGCCATACATAAATAGGAATTAGGGACTTAACAAAATAATAAGTTATAGATATTAGAAGCTTGAGGAATTTGCCAATAGATTGACTGAAGATAATTTGTTAGCATCATTACTTTAATGCCATTGTACAGTACACATTGCTCTGATACCTGGATTACAATACTATGCTGTTCCAAGGCATAAAATTACCATCTGACTGATGAAAGCGAGTGGTCTAGTATGATGCTTATGTTACATGTTCTAGATATGTGTGATGCACAGAGCTTGTCCTTGAAATCCTCTACAATGGCAACTTCATATTGTACAAGCTGTAGGATGTGACTCGTGTAAGCTTTAATCCAGTCTCAACATAAGTTGCTCCCCGATCACAATTCATCAAAAAAGAATGGTCATTATATATTGACTGCAAAGATAGGCAACATATTGAAAGCATGGTACAGATCACCATATTCAAGCAACTTTTGTTGATATTCACAGAGAATTGTCTCCGACTCCATTCTTTCTTATGAGAGGGGGATGGAATCTCGTGTCTGCATCATGATGCCTGGTGCGACTCCTCTAGTACCGGCAATAATTCATGCGAATGATAGATGCTATTCTCTAAAGTTAACTGAAAGCGAAATCTGATTTATTTAATGCAAGAATGTTATCGCCAGAAGTTCACAATTATGTTATGCTGCATCACAGCATAAGTATATTTGCTGCTTTAGCCATTGCTAAGGACTGTTCTTGCTTCAAATAATGCTCTCATTTAAATTTTCTTATTAATGCTAACTCTGCCCGCAAAATTTGATTGCACTAATGCGGTAAGGTTCCCTGTTAACATGTCCTCGACTCATGCATGAAAACCCAGAATAGGTGGTTGGTATAAGTCCTCTTAAAGAGTTTAAAAAGCCTGAAACCAGCATAAGCATAATTGGACCATTAGATAATTTTGGCAATATAGACTGACATTCTGAAAATATTATGTGGCTGAGCTTCGATTGGTCATGACAACATAGGCTTCTTGTTTATTACTGACCATTTTTTTGGATTGTTCGGTTGCTTAAACAGATTCAGCAAAGAAAACAATACTATCATATCTAACACATATTACTATCACTTCAGATTCATGCTCGAATGTAAGCATTGAGGATTGCAGCATTAGTGTCTCACATGATGCCATTGCTCTGAAAAGCGGTTGGGACAACTACGGAATCTCTTTTGGAAGACCTTCCACCAACATTCACATCAACAATGTCCATCTGCAGACTTCTCTTGGTTCTGCCCTTGCATTTGGCAGCGAGATGTCTGGTGGAATATCTGACATACATGTTCAGCACCTACATGTCCATGATTCTTTCACCGGTATAAAATTCAAGACTATCCGAGGCCGAGGTGGTTTCATGGAAAACATTGTCATATCAGATGCGGAGATGGAAAATGTTCGGGAGGCTTTTCAATTCACAGGACATTGTGGCAGCCACCCTGATGACCATTATGATCCTGATGCTCTTCCAATCATCGATCGGATTACCCTTAAGAATGTGGTTGGTACAAACATTTCCATTGCTGGAGTCCTCTCTGGAATTGAAGATGATCCCTTCACTGCTATCTGCCTTTCAAACATCAACCTGTCTGTCACCTCAGATCCTTCTGCTTCATGGGTTTGCTCAAATGTCTCTGGGTTCTCCGAATCAGTCTTCCCTCAACCATGCTCTGATCTCCAAATCCCATACTCAAACTCCTCTCTCGTGTGCTTCTCGCTTCCAAGCTACAGCGCTCTTGCAGCAGCCAAATGAGATCTTTTGCTGTGTCTTATCATTTGCTTCAGCCCCTCTGTACAATCGAGAGACTTGAGCTTCCATCTCCATCTTGTCAATTCTTTTGCCAATAAATCCCAACAAAGTCGACCATACCCTTTCCATCACCATTCAATTCATGCTTCCTTGGACTCAAGCAATCAGTTTTTTTTTTGCACCTTCCAAACAAAAAAAAGCATCCGAGGTGACAATGTGCTTGCCTGTACAGCTACATTTCTTTCATTCAAACTGTAAGAAAAAGTTTTGGTAGTTGTTGGAATCCAGATATTTGATTGATACCGCTGCATTTGCCATTAAGCCACCAGATTATGGTTGATATTTGTTTGTATATTCTATCCTGTGTGGACGTCAAAATGGAAATGGGACAGGAGTGGTTTGTGTTCATGTTATTAAAATAAATGGGTGGTTGGCTGTTAAAGTTATAAAATTAGCTTGATCTAATTGCTCCTGCTGTTGTCCTCTCTTTGGGCTTCTTGCTTATGATGTCAGTGCTATGGCCTACTCTGTGGTCGTGTCAAGCTTGTAATTGCAAAGGTCCCACCTCTCGCAGTTTCTTTGGCAATTGATGGACCACTGAAATCGATAGGTTGGCAATTTGCAGCACTTAACAATAGGCCTTTGTGGCGCTACAATTGACTGGTTGTGCTGCCATCAAATAAAGCAGTGTAATGAAGCTGGCATGAAGTTGTTAAAATATAAACTTCCAAATGATCAGTTGCAATTATTGCAAAAGACAAGACAATGAACATAAGCGAGAGAACAGAGTAATCATACTGTGACAGCTCTAAAATTTTGCACTAGGTAATTTGTGGTGCATTCTTACACATGGTGGAAGCCCCCACCTTGTAGCAGAATCATTTCTTATTGTCACTAGGAGCATAATAAGGAAACATTTGAGAGAAAGTTCGAAGAGAATTAATTACTCAAGAAGCATCTTTGGAGAAGCACCATGAGAGAGAGCTTTGGAGGAGGAGAGAATCTCTATGATGAAAGCATTACCTTCTCTTTTTGTAGCATCCTCTTTTACCTTATTAATTCTTCGGCGATTTCTTTCCTCTTTTTTTTTTTTTTTAGTCCAACGGCATCTCACTACATTCAGCCATGAGTATGCCCAGAATAGTCATAGTATAGAATACGCTCTAGTGCCAGCGGCAGCTGCTCCAAGACCCTCCATGAGACGGCCCCACAGTGGTGTGTTGCAAAGAAGGCGACTCAGTCCGTCGCACCGTTTGCCTCTCGAAGTACATGCAAAATACCGAAGAAATCAAACTCCTCCACAAGATGGCAAATATCACAGACTAGGGGGTGCAAATCTGTCCTGGCATGCTCGCTTCGAATCCAATCGATTACTGTAATCGAATCACCCTCGTGTATGCCAGAGTGTATCTGGGTGCTCGGCGGGTCTTTCTTGAGGGCGATTCGGTTACAGTGATCGACTGGATTTGGAGTGGATATGTCAGCACAGATTTGCACCCCTTAGTCTGTGATATTTTCCATTTTCTGGAGGAGTTTGATTCTTTCCGAGTTTTGCATATGCTTTGGGAGGCGAACAGTGCGGCAGACTGGGTCGCTCCCTTTGCAACACATCATTCTGGGACTGTCTTATGGGGGTCTTGGAGCACATGCCACTGGCACTAGAGCGTATTCTATATTGTACTATTCTAAGCGTACTCATGGCCAAATGTAGTGAGACACCGTTGTACCAAAAAAAAAAAAAAGAAAAAAAGAAAAAAAAGAGAAACATATACCTCTCGGTTCAAAAGCCAACTTTTCAGAAGTTTTACTCTATGGACCAGACTGCCTAAAATCTCATAACATGTTGTCTACCCGGTACCTTTTCATGAAAACCATAGGGAAGGTTCAACTTTGCTTGGATTAAACATGTTGGCCTGCTTTTTAAGTATGTTCATTCTCTTGAGCCAAAACGTTTATATTTTAAACATTTTCAGATGGGATTAAAATATTTTGTTATGTTAACCAGAAAGAAAAGATTATGTAGACTAAGTGACTGCAGATTCATGATTACTTCGTAATCTAAATGATGTCATGCCATACTAAAGGAACAAAACTTGTTGAAATTTTATTTGGAAATTTTGCATGGAAAATTTACTTTGTTTCCATCTTTATAATAACAGGTCACATTTTTTTCCTTTTTTTTTGTAGATTTAAACTGTTTTTAACTTAGCAGGACCATTTCAACCAAGTCAGAATCTCACCTTCTTGGTGCTACACCAAATTTGGGCAGATCTGGCCTTGCTAAATTGGACGAGGGCTACTCAGTGCTTACTCTATTAAAAGGTGATAATCATGAAAATTCAGAATTTAATGCCGTAAAAAAGAGAATATATCTTTTAATGCAAATTTAGATTATTGATAATTTTATATACTTTTCATGGAAATCATACTGATTTCTGCTGAATTAAGTATTACGTCGGATAACTTTCCAATGAATGTTTTCGCTGTTCTCTTTAATAAATTACCTAAAAGCATGGAAGGACCATGTTTGAAACCTTTACAAAGCATAATTGATGACAATACCTCCTCTGTATCTAGTACTGTAATTTCAACTAATAGTCATTATAATTTTGTTATGGCTGTTCTTGGCCTACATTTCATGTTATATATACATGTAACGTGTAACGCCATATGTGGAGACCAAAACATATGGATTACAAACATAATGGCTAACCTTTCTCATTAGCTGCTAGTGTTGATTATTATTTCTAAGAAACAAATATGATAATGAAGTTTTGCAACAAATCACAATAAATGCTACTTGAGAATACTAATTTTTGAATCACAACCATGCATTAATCACACAGGGACTGGATTTTTCTTCTCGTAGAAAACCTCAAGAAGGGATTATTATCTATGATGTGGATCAAAACCACAACGTTTACGGTAGGACCATAGCCATCCAACTTGAAGCCTGAGAGAATATTGATTTAGTCCCACATCGGAAGATAAAACAAGAGATATGTAGCAGATCGGATATAAAAGAAGGCGGATGTCCGTCATTTTGGGTCTTACCTTTCTTGGTTTTTTGGTTGAGGTCAAGTGTGGTGTTGGTTGTTTTGAGTCTTAAATCTAAGAGTTTCATCGATCAGCCATAATGTTAAATTAATTTCTTACAGAGGAGGGGCTCGCCACGGTGGTCCTCGTGCAAATCTTAAAGAAAACTTTTTCTAGGGGAGACCGGGAAAGTTCTATTTTCTTTACTTGTTTTCCTTTTGCTGACATCTATAAATTGTTGTAAGAAAACAAATTGAGATTTTTTATAATTAATAATTATGCTTGATTCAACAATTCGTACATCTCTTTCAAAAAAAAAAACAACAATAATAGTAAATAAATAAACAAAGTATAATAATACATATATGATAATAAAAATTAGGGGTGTAGAGAATTTATTTTTCTTGTCCAAATTGCCAGAGCAGAACGGGACTTGAAACTACATGGGTGTACTGATTTCAGGTAGGAGACTGCGGGTATCTGAGTGCTCCGGGCTGGTTCAATGGATCTAGAGCAGGCTGGAGGGATGGCGGGCCACGTCTCTATCTATGATGGATAAATTGACGCTGATCTGGGCCAGACTGCGTCTGGATCTGGCGCTTGGGACTCCACCCGAGGGTAGCACTGTTCCTCTGGAAGGTGGTCTGGGACCGTCTTCCGACAAGAGCAGTACTTAGTGGACGAGGATTGAGGATTTTTTCGATATGTGGGGACTGTGGTGTGGACGAGATAGTGGACCATGCCTTGTTTCAGTGCACATGGGTTAGGGCGACTTGGCAACTGGCAGAGATCCCGCGGGAGGTTCGGGGTTGGAGAGACCAGTTCTTGCAGGCCATGCGCCGATGTTTGGAGTTCCATTGTTTCGCTAGGAGGCGACTCGAGCGATTTGCACGTCCTACCAGGTTTGGCTGGCTAGGAATGCGCGAACCTTTGGCGAGTGCATTGCGTCACCGAGATTTGTGGTGGAAAGTGTTCGTGTGCAAGCGGCGGAGCTCAGTCACATCATACCTGACGTAGGGACTTTGACAGCTTGGGACATGTGGGGTTTCCATTTTGCTTCAGTAGTAGCTCGTACGGTGTTTTTCACCTGGGAGCCCCCATCCCCGAGTTTCCTCAAGTTCAACTTCGATGGATCTTTATTGGACAGAGGTTCGAGGGGTGGCGCAGATTTTGTTATTCGGGACCCATCTACTAGGGTCGTGGCTGTAGGCAGCAATCAACTTTTCGATATATCGGTTCTGGGTACGGAGCTGAGGGTTGCATGGGCGGGCTTTCGTCACGCTCGGTGTGTGTTACGGGCCAATTCTATTGTTCTGGAAGGGGACTCGGCCACGGTCATCAGTTGGATCTAGAGGAGCCCTACGGGTAATGGTTGTGTCCACCTATTACTCTGAGATATCTGGGCAATGGTGAGGGATGGAGGAGCCTTCCAGGCTAAGATGTTTTCTGTGAAGCTAACGGGGCTGCGGACTGGATGACTGTTTATGTAGCCAGTCACTCCAATAGTACCCTGTGGGCTGAAGATGGGAAGTTGCCCCTGGCACTCAGAAGTATTTTGTTTTTTGATTTTATTGGGTGCATCCATACTTGTCAGATATGATCCACCCACTTTAGCAAAAAAAAAAAAAAAAGAAGGCCCAACTGGGTAAAGAATTGAAAAAAGAGATTTTTTACCTTCATGAGTGGTATCTCTATTTAAAACCAACACTGGTGGGTAGCTAGAGAATATTGAATAGATTTGGCATCGATCTTAAAACCTTGATGATCTTTATCTATATGTGTAACAATTTAGGCCTTATCGAGAAAGGTTTGGAAGGTATATTTTTTGAGTCCCTTAGTTCTTATATAAGTACTTAAAATTTTCTCGGCGAATAACCAAAAAGCTGGCTGAAAGATATTTTTTGCGGACATGTGGGACTAAACACATGTCCGCACGGATCCTCACAATACGAATGAGAAATCCGTTTGGAAATTGTCTGCCTTGCACCTATCCCTTACGTATTTGATTTAACATGAATCACCTAAGATAGATTGATAAATACTTCTGCTGAATGCCTTTACCGATGACCTAGCTGATAAAGTACATATTATTTCTGGATTGGTAGCTTATATATTAAAGTCTTGTCCTATTAATGCATAAGTAGATAAAGATCTGAAAAGAAAATAGAGGCCGATCGAACAAATTTCTTTTGATAACATAATATTGAATAAGATGTCTCATTCACATCAATTTGATATTTTTTATGCTTGCATTCTATTGTCTCCCAAGAAAAGCAGCGTTTAATCTGAAACTATTTATCTTATGTTCTACGTTTCAATTAGAAATTGAGGTCCTCCTCTTCTTGGTAAGTTAATTTGAGTTGAAAAGTCTTTAATTATTTGGATTTGCTTATTTACATGTTAGGATCGAATTTGGTCCCAATTGCAACTTCGGGTTGATTCATGTAATGGCCATTGATGTGTCTGCCGTTGCGTTGCCATGCGAGATTGAGCTACGTTTGTTATGGAATTTTTTTTCATGTTCCAAACTTTGTTACATATGATATGATCAAAACTTGTGGATGCTCCTTGCTCAAGCCACAAATTATTTTTTTCTTTGAAGAGTGCTTGCTTTGTAGCCAAAAACAATTACAACAAATGACAAGTTAAGCAATAAACTAGTAGCCTAGTCCTATCCACCAGGCAAAATTACGTTTTCCCCGACCAAGCTCAGTATCTAATTCTCTTCGCTTCATTCTCACAATCCTAGTTCTACTCTCTATCATCACTAGCTTTCCACTTCCTACTACTCTTCAAGGCTAAAGAAAGCATCCTATTGTGTACATTACCTCTATTTTCCTATACTATTGTACATGCAGTTGGATTCTCATCATCAAACATGGAGGTAATCTCGTTGGCATCAACTCCACCTCCTCGCCTGTGATAGTAGTCCCTGCCATAGGCTTCTTGCCCATAGTAAGGCAACTGGTAGCTGTTATAGCCATGACCAATGAAGTAAGGGACTGCATGTTGATCACTTAAAGGGTATTGATTCCAGTGTGCTTTATAGACATAGCCATGCGGATAGAGATGGATCATGTGGATCTCCTCGGCATCCTTGGCTTTGGATGGGTCAACTTCCTTGGCTTCAGAGGATGGCTTCTCTTCAGGGCTTGGGCTTTCCTGGGGTGGTGTGTCTTTGGGAGGCTCTGATGGTGGTGGAGCTTCATTTGGAGGTTGGTTGGCGGCAGCTTCTGGTGCTGGTTGTTCTGTTGATGGTGGTGGTTCCGAACCATTTGGCTCGCTTGGTTCCTTTTGGGAACATACGGTAGCTTTCCTCCTTGTCCTCCTAATGGCCTTGACTATTTTTTCGATATCAGCCCTTCCAATTACGGTCAATTTCTGCTGATCGAAGTCGACGTAGACATCATAGACACCTGAAGAAATCACGCCCGAACAATCGTCAGAAGTTGTATCCAAGGAACAAGCAACATCAAGAGAAGGGATGTATTTGAATTAGATATGTGATGGAGAGAAGCATATAATTTTTTTTTTTAAAAAAAATTCAAGTTTTCAACTTCAAATGGCCCCCATATTGACCATATGGTGACAAAAAGATGACCTTCAAAGTGTGCAGGTTTACAAGATACGAAGCTTTTAGTAGAAACTCCAACTCGAAAAGACACTACTGTTGAAGTTTTAGTACATGATGAGATTTGTTGATTAACTCATAGTTTCATTCTCTACAACTTGGGTTGAAGTGAATTTCTCTTACCGTCGACGCCGCGCGTTGCCTTCCTGATTCTCTTCGCGCAGCCATGGCAGTCCATTCGGACCTGTAACTCAGTTACTCGAGCATTCTGCAGTCAAGAGGAATACAAACAAGAGTAAGGACACCAATATCTTAGTGCATAAGCTTATCCATTTCCCTTACCATTTAGTTGCATCAAAATGGTTTGGACTGGATGAAGCTTACCTCTAGCTCTGGAATCATGTGGTAAGCCAGAGAATGGCAGGAGTCACCAATGGACTACCGAACTGAAGAAGTTTAGTTGTTTATAACTTTGCGACTAGAGACTTAACTGGGAGTCTATATATAGTTGGAGGATTGGAATATTGGAGAGCCAAAGGTGGGAATCTCTTCACAGTGTATAGGATGACGTATATGATAAGAAGGCTCCCTTCTTTTTCGTAAGACACAAGAAGGTTATCTTTAAAGAGTTCTCTTCTTTGCTCTCCTGTCTCTGTCATATCCCCAAAGGGTCTAAATGAGAAGAAAGAGGTCGGTGCGTGCTTGGGATTATGTAAGGCGAAGGGAATTTGCTTTGGAGAGACAATTGATTCAAATACGTTGGCCGGCCAAGAAAAAGCAAGACAATGACTCCGCAAAGTATAAAAGTTTTTCTGATGGAATCTCTATTATTGAAGCATACGAAGAGGAGAAAGAAAGGATGCCTCTTGTTCTCTCTTCAAATGCCTTTAACGAGGACATGGAATACAAATGTTAGTTGGCTTGAACCAAGCCGAACTTTGACACAAATTGGATTGGTTGCTGCTGTTCCTTTCTCAGCATGAAACGTGTCGATGTTTGTGATGCATAACATTAGGTGGTGATGAAAAGTTTTTTCCCTTTCAATGGAAACGAGGAAGAAGACTCTGTTTAGTTTGAGTTGTGCTAAGCTAAGAAGCCATTTGTTTTCGGACTGTCATTTAGAGTGGACCTGTTGGAGACGAAATTCTTTCCAACAACGACATGCACATTGAAAGAATTGAATGCATGCAATGGATGCGTTGTCGGGAATTGGCAAGGTGGGTAGAGATGTTTTTCACGACAAGACTCGAAAACTTTTGGGCTCGTTTGGTTCGCGGAACAAGAAGAGGGAAAAGTATAGTCAACGGAAAAGTAATGAGATGCCTCTTGTTTGGTTGAAGTTTTCAAAGAAGAGAGATGGAAAAGTTGTATTCTTATGGGAATATGATTTCCATATTTCATGAGAAGGTCTTTACCATAAGAAATATGGAAAAGTTATTTTTCATAAACCAGAAATCACTCCATTTTTATTTTTTTGCAAAAGGCCCTTCAACATTAAAGAGGTATTAAAGATCTAATTTTTATTAAGGGTATAATAGGAATTACACATAACTTTTTCAGGAAAGCGGATGGTCAACCAAACATAAGCACTCTGAAAATCTCACTTTTCTATGGTCAACCAAACATGCCAAAAGTACTTTTCCAGGCATCCTCTTTCTAGCACTACAGTAAAAGGGGGAAACGCCGACGCTTAAATGCCGACGCTAGGAAAAAGCGTCGGTAAATTCTTCTCCGCGCTAAATTTTGCCGACGCTTTTAGTGAGCGTCGGCAATTTGAAGGATTAGACGACGCTTAAAAGCGTCGTCGTAGACTGAGGCCAAACGACGCTTTAAAGCGTCGTTGTTGTTGGCCTAACACGACGCGTATAAGCGTGGTTAATCGAAACGCTAAAACGACGCTTATAAGCGTCGCCGAAGGCCCCTTAAAACCAGGCGGCCGACCCCGAGCCCGCATGCTTGCCCTAGCTACTCCCGAGCCCCCTCTTTCTCCTCCTCTCCGGCGCTGAAGCCACCGAACCCAGCGGCCTTCGTCTTCCTCCTCTCCGGCGCTGCCTTAGCCCCCATCTTCCTCTTCTCCGGTGCGGATCGTCCGACTCCTACCTCCTCTCCTCCTCCCTCCTCTCCGGCGTCGACTGACCGACCCTAACCCGCTCCGCCCTAGGTAGTTTTCTTCTCCTCCCTCCTCTCCCTCCTTCTCGCTTGTTCTACTCCTTCTCCACCTCCTCTTGTTCGTGCTTTCGTGGGTATTTTTTCCTTTTTTAACTGATTCTCTAGCTTCGCCTCCGCCCGAGGATCTCCTCCTCCTCCCTCCTCTCCGGCGCCGTCCGAGCAGGCCTCAAGACTCGATCGAGTGGTATTCCTCCTGTCCGGAGACCTGCGTCGACCGACCGGCCTGAAGCAACGAGGTAATGCATTATGCTCTTGTATTGTTCTTTCTGTTGGATTTAAATTTTGTTATTTGAGAAAGGATTGGACATCCATATTAGAATGGTTTTAAGCATATCTGTTCTCAGTGCAATTTGACTATACCTATCTTGCAATATATATGTTAGTTGATAATAGAATGGTTTCAAGCATATCTGTTCTCAGTGCATGTCTTGGTCCTCATAATCTCTACAGAAAAATAATAATATATGGGAGAAGGAAACATATGTTAGCTAAGTGCTTGCAGAGCTCTTTGTTGAATTTAGAGGATCTTCCTGTGTAGCTATGAAGTGACAATTTTAGTACTCTTAATGCTGTAGTTTGTACTAGATTCTGCTCCAGTGGGGTCATATAATTTTTTTTTTGTTGTATTTTTTATTCCACCTTTTGCAGTATATGTGGCAACTGGCCCTGATTTTCTTTTCCAGAGAGGACTATTAAGTTGCTTTTGTTATGAAACTTAGTATGATTAACATTAATGCTTTTGCAATTTGTGGTATTTATGTGCATCGGCATTTTTATTTTGTCACACAGTGGTAACTACGACAGCAAATCGAGGGCTATGCTATATTTTATACAGAAGGTGTTGAGTGCATTTTTGTGGTTGTTGACCACAATTGGATAAGTTAAATCTCATCCTTGTACATATTTGTTAACATGTCAATATTTTTCACCATTAACAGCATTGTTACTATTCATACTAGCATAAAAGCTTTACTGTTCATATTAGCACAAAGGAGCATTATTAGGTCATATGGACAGAAAGTATTTAAGGTTGCGAATGGGAAGAAGTGCATCTTCATTGCTTACTTGAATACAATAAATGCTTCCATTAAACAAAGCTCATCCTTTTGCTTGAGGATGTTTTTATGCTTCTGCCAGTCCTCTTAATGAACCTAAATTCATTTTGCCGATGGTCAAGTGGTAAAAATTATTTCTTCCAATACTTTGAGATTTGAAATGTTTATTACCTTATAAGATTCATTTCGTGTGTATGCATCTCGTACTCTATATGATAATGTGAATGTTGACTTGAGCACTGTGACTGATATATCTGGTAGGTAGCCAAAGCCTACCTAATTGGATATGGGCAGTTAAACATGTAAATGCTCATTATGTTTAAATGATAAGCTAATAGAGATTGGACTAAAACTTTCAAATAGCGAATTGGATTAAACTTGTCTTTTATGCTGGCTGGATGCTGAGTTTTTGTTTGCTAGCATGCATTGTCAAATAACCTGAATTTGTAAGATAGGATCTGACTAAACAACCATGCTTTGGACAAATTTGTGGATGTATATCAATTTTTGAGTTGATAATAGTGCTGGAAGTGCTAATGCAATTCTCCACTAATTAGGAGATAGGTCATGTCTAAATCTATGGAAACATCTACAGTTAACTATACCAGGGTCTAGGGAAGGCCACAATTAACACAAAATGATGTATGCATTATACATATAAGTGATCTGTTAGAATTTAAATCCACATGGACCATATCTAGATGTCGTCTATGTGTTATAGCTATGTCCCTAGATTTTCTTATGCATGGTATGCTTTCAAGATATTGATGTCTATTGGGATAGAAGCAGCAACAGTATGTAAGAAGCTTTTGGATTCTTATGCATTTTGTTGGGACAAGTCTGAGATGTGTTCTCTCTTTATTTTACAAAATCAAGATTCGTTCCATGGAACAATTGATAGTATTTGACATACATGTATAATGCTAGTACCTTGGACTAATCCAGGTAAAGTAGTTAACTAGGCTAGCTAAAATGCCCCTTTCTCTCTTTCCGGAAATCTAAAATAGCATAGTATGTGCTGCCCACTTGCATTTACATATATCCTTCATCTTGAATACAGATATCATTTCTGTATGCTCTCCAACTGTGGTGTCAATTAATTGAGCTTGGTGGTCTCTTTCAGAGCAAAAAGAACATCTATAATGTAGCATGTCGTGTCCAATTTGAGTTTGCAGTAGACTCATGTCACTAACACTTACTTTAGTTGTCCATATTTTAGCAATTATATAGCTGGCATATCTCCTTTGCAGCTTGGTACTCCTCACAGATTGTGGGAAATATGCTGATGAGGACTAGAACTTTCATAGGAGGTAATATCTTTAGTGACGTCATTCATGAGAGTCTCCATTACCTTTGTTTGTACAAGAGAGCCACGAAGGTAGCAGCCCTATTCAAGATTTTTGGAACACATAATTAAAGGATGAAGTCACACCCTTTACCCTCCTAAAGTCTAACAACCAAAAGTTGATGTCATTCTTTTCAAGTCTTACAACCATGCAGTAATATGTTTACGACCATGAAAGCATTAAAATTTCTAGCAAGATGATGATGCCTCCATGGCAATGGAACTTTATTTAGTATAAATTTATCATTTAACCAAATATTGATTCTTTTTTATGCATACCAGGTAACAATATGCCCCGAGGGAGACGATTTAGAGATGTGGAGTTCCAGCATTCTCAGGTGGGATCTACTTCTGATCAGTCCCTACAGTCCCAGCAGCCATGTGAGCATCAGCAGCACGAGTTAGGATCTCAGCGCGAGCCTCCTGCTGATTGCCCGGAGGATGAGCTCCGAATCCAGGGTAATTCGATTTAAAGTTCATATTTTATGTTCATATTTGTCTTCAACTTTTTAAGACATATTTTATTTAATTATAATAGATGGACAAGGAATGGTGAGGACGAGACGGGGACCCACTCAAGCAAAGGATGTGTGGAAGCTTCCTCCGGGTGAGAAGATCATCATCCGATGCAACGAATTGGGGCAGCCCATCAATAGAGCTGGAAGTCTTCTATCAAGCTTTTTAGGATCGGTTGCACGCAAGGGTCAGCTGTGTCCGCTCAACTATACGAAGTGGAATGACATGCTTCCTTCGTATAAGGTTGAGCTTCTTAGACTTATACAGGTAATGAGTTGAATTTATTCTTTTTAATTCGACACCTTCTGTATGTTAATTTGCTTAGTACCATAATTTTATTTTAGAGGTTTAATATTATTATAACATTCTGTACGTTGTTGTAGGGTAAGTTTGTACTCCCTCCAGAGAGCCATGATTGGGTGCTAAAGTCCCTCAACCGCAAATGGAAAGAATATAAAGCAAAATTGAAGACGGACTTCAAGCGCGAGGGTATGACAGAGGAGGAGGTTGCTCGTGTGACTCCTCCTGATGTATACCTTCAGCAGTGGAGGGAGCTTGTTCACTACTGGTTTTCTGAAAGAGGACAGGTCACGTATATTGTTTCAATATCTTCTATTATCTTTATTATTAATATAGATTGCAAATATATACATTGAATCATATTATACTGTGTGCTTTTATTTTGGCAGACATATTCTAATATTGATAGAGCTGCACGAGCATCTCAAGCAGTTCCTCATACTTCAGGCTCGAAGAGTTATGCGAGACGTAGAAATGAATTCGTAAGTTCTTTTGAAACTATTTGAAACTCTACTAACATATAGCACGTATCATGATATATAGTTTGCCAATATAGTTTCCGTATGTGTAGATAGTAGAGCATGGAAGGGAGCCTGATGAGGTAGAGTTTTATAGGATGACCCACACTCACCGAGATGGCAGCTTTGTCCGGGACGAGTCGAGAGATATAGTTGTATGTATTCATTTTTTATTTGATCATAATTTTTTTATTAATTTTACTTCTTTTAAATTATTAATGTGACTGTTTATTTTTTTGAGAGAGATATAGAAAAGAGCTACAAATCTTATTTCAGAGTGCGTCGGGGAGTCATCATCATCCGACGTGGCCAGTCGCGTCGAGGCTCAGGTCTATGCCGAATTGATGGGCCCAGAACGTTATGGTCGCGTGAGGGGTTACGGTATCGGAGTTACCCCCACTCAGCTGTCTGCAGTGAGCCGATATACTCAAGATGCCAGACAAGGTACTAGCACTGCAGAGGTTTGTAGTTTGAAGACAGAGATGGCACAGATAAAGCAGTCATATGAGACAAGGATAGAGGAGATGAGGCAAAGTCATATGACTGATATGGCAGAGTTGAAGCAGAGCCAAGAGTTGAAGATACAATCTTTGCAGGATCAGCTTGACCATATTTCATCTTTTTTGCGGAGATTTGCTCCTCTGGTACATAACTAAATATATTTGAATATTTTATATAATTATAATGTATTCTTGTATGAGCGTGATGACTTTCGTATTTTTAGTTTCTAAAGTATTTTTTTTCTTGTAGGTTGCTGATACTTCATCTACTCGTAGAGATGATGATGCCGTCGACTCTTGATACATCGTAGATTGTGTACTTAGGAATTTAAGATGGATGTTTTTAGAATGTTTTTGAAGTACAATGTAATCAAATATGATAATATGAATATTTTGAATGAAAAGTTCTTGTTTGTGATGTGTATTTTGTTATCTATGTGATTTAGTGTATGTGTTTTGTTAGGAATTAATGTATACAGAGTATTAAAAATTGCTTTTACAAATTTTATTTTTTTTAAAAAAAATGCTATTGCCGACGCTATCTAACGTCGGAAATACCAAGCAATCTTTCACGCCTTTACCGACGCTTTATAGCATCGGTCTAGGAGCATAAGCCGACGCTTTTAAGCGTTGGCATAGTCGAACAGTAACTACCGTGTGAAGTGTTGGTCGTAGTACGCCGACGCTTTTAAGCGTCGGGTTCCTGGAAGATGAACGACGCTTAAAAGCGTCGGCATAGAGCGATGACGCTTTTTTGACGCGTCGGCCTAAACCGGACCCACGCCCACCTGCCCGACGTCTGACCCACGCTTTGGGGAGCGTGGGCTGGAAGTGCACCGACGCTTAAAAGCGTCGGTAGAGACCAAAAAAAGCGTCGGGAGATATCCTTTCTTTTGTAGTGTAGGAATCTGTTTCATAAGAATCATATTCCTAGGAGAAAAAATTCTTCCCGCGAACCAAACGAGCCCTTAGGGTTGTCACTGCAAAGTTAAGATGCTAGGACTCTGCCCAACGCCTGGTGATAAATTTTCGCAGTATAACTAGCCTAATGCCTTGAGGGATTGAAATGTGCTTATCATTGTGCACAAGTTAATTGGTTTGAAGAGAATCAAAATTTTAGCCCACGCTAGAAGAAGATAGTGATTCAGTGTGCTCTGAGACGACTGTATGCCGATTGATCAGTTATGAGAGATGAATGCTTTTATGGATAAGAACGATCAAGAGGGAGATCGATGATAACTTTGTTGCCATTTGTACCCCTTGGAACATAGGATAAAGAAAATCTATTTGATCTTTAAAAACAGGGGGATCAAATCCAATGAAATGACACCAATAGATAGATTCAGAATACGGGATCTTGCCTATAAGGGAAGCATATGAAGAATAGAGAGTAGGGCTAACCTTCCTCCATCCAAGACTTCTTCATGGTACTTTTGTTGGTGTGAGGATCCGTGTGGGCGTGTGTTTAGTCCAACATCAATTATTCGCTAGATAGATCTTACGTACTATAGAGGATCAAGAAACCCAAATAACATCTTTCGGCTAGCCATTTTGGATGAGGTCCTAGGTTGTTACCAATGGTATCAGAGTGGATCCGGCCCATAACCTATGTGGACTGCAGCACAGATCCATTGAGGTTGACCACGGGCCAATCGTAGTGCTTGTAATTAGATTTGAATGGATTAGAACCCTTAGCTTGACAAGTATGTCAGAGCTTAAACAGGAGAAATATGTGAGAATCCGTACGGATGTACGTTTAGTCCCATATAGATTATTTACTAGGTAGATCTTGAGTACTTATATAGGATCAAGAAATCTAAATAATACCTTCTGACTAGCTATTTTGGGTGAGGTGTTGGGTTGTTGCAGTTGGTTTTGTTTTAGTTCCAACATGATTGCTTTGGATGAATTAGATCCTTTGCTCATTTCTGATTTTTTTAAGAAAATGTTAAATAAAATAAAGTGGAATACTACTTTCTTTTTCTTTCTTTTTTTTTTGATAGGTTAAGGAGGAAGTAAGGAACTTCCCACCCGATTTATTCATTCTAATGAAGTATTTACAAGGAGAGAAAAGAGAAAGGAAATATACAACGTAGTCAACTAACCGGGCACAAAACACGATAGGGAGTTAGGGGCTATGATGAAGAGACAGAGAGACGAAAAATTCCAAAGCATTCGGTGCCCTTCCATGATCTTTTCAGAACCAACGTATTCCCTTACACCTCCAAGAAGTCCAAAGATAGCAGGTTGGTTGGCCATCCACATAAGTGCAAGTATGTCTCTAGAGTTTCCCAAATACTTCTAACGAAGGAGCATCAAAGAAAAAGATGTGATCAAACAGTTTCGATGTTATCTCCACAGAGTGGACAACCCACACTTATCGACCAACCTTTCTTTGCAAGCACCTCCCCTGTGTAAAGCTTGTTCTTTAAGGCAAGCCACATAAATACCTTCATCGTCTCCGGCACCACCGCTTTCCAAGTGACCTTGTAGTAAGGGAAGATCAAACCACCTTTGCTTATGAATTTGCAGTATGAATCTACTAAAAAGGAGCAACTCGGGTTGAGCCTCCCAACATGAGAATTAGCAAGTCTAGATGGTCGAACATAAGGGAGAAGATCCAACAAATTCTCTAATTGCATGGTTTGATGCTGATTGAGGGGGCCTTAGAGCTTAATTTTCCAGCTAAGGGACCTCGGTTCCATTGAGATGTCATGAAGGCATTGGCTTTCACAGCTCTGAAGAGGTCACTAAAAAGGTGAGCTAGTAGGGTGGGACCAATCCAGGTATCCTTCCAAAATCTGATGCTGCTACCATTGCCCAATCCGAGGCATTAGCCTTCATATTTTTCTCACTACTTGAACACACGATCCAAACTTGGTCTAGTCTTCGAGTTGATCAGCTGGGACATGAAGTCGAACCCTTAATTTGCTTGGGGCCTGAAACATGCTAATAATTTACTGGGTCACAACCATGGCAAGGCTTATATCTTGTTGGCCTACAATCCCATCCATCCACACATGGCGTCTGTTTTCCTTCATGATGTTAACATGCAAATGAATAATTACACTCACAACGGTTATCGAGTGGATTCAGGAGGGGTCGAGGGGTGAGAGCATGGACCATCCCTTGATCCGGAACATAGGGATGATGATGAGAGATGGAGGGGCCTTCCAGGCCAAGCATGTATTCAGATAAGCCAATGGAGCGGCCGACTGGGTGGCTGCCAATGCGGCCCACCACTCAAAGTACACCCTTTGATCAGGGGAGGGGGAGCTGCCACTGGCACTCCGCGAGATAGTGTATTTTGATTTTATTGGATGTATTCGTACACGCACTGTATGAAGAACCCGTTTAAGCAAAAAAAAAAAAAAAAAAAAAAAAAGAGATGGAGAACAGGGCAACTTAAGAATTTTTTCTTCGGTTGAAACTATGTATTCCTTATCCAAATGGGTTTGCATTTTCCAAGTGTCACAATAATTTGCGAAATTTTCTACGGCATGACAATGATAGACTTCTCATTTCACCTAATATGCCTTGGTAGACTTGTTCAAACCTACAAAAGAATATCAGAGTCATTTAGACTAGTTCACTTGTTCAAACATTAAGAAAGATTCCTTCAAAGTACAGGTTGGACTAATTAATGCAAAGAAGAAAAAAGTTTGTGGAAGAAAATAGTTTCTCTGAATAGTAGATATATACGAATGAGAGGAGAAGATCTTGCATCGCATCATGTAGTTGGATATTAGATACCCTCTTTCATGAATTCCCTAGTACTAGTGCATCTGTCTGTCCCCTACACTGCAGGAATACTGGTGGCTGTGATTCGATGATGAGCCGCTGTCAACAAGATGGCATAGATTATGATGAGACCTTTAGTCCCGTGGTCAAGTCTGCTACAATTTGTACTGTTCTAGCTCTTGCTATTTCTCAACACTAGCATGTATGACAATTGTACTAGTTCACTTGTTCAAACCTAAGGATTCCTTCAAACAGGTTGGACTAAATGCAAAGAAGAAAAAAGTTTGTGGAAGAAAATAGTTTCTCTGAATAGTAGATATATACGAATGAGAGGAGAAGATCTTGCATCGCATCATGTAGTTGGATATTAGATACCCTCTTTCATGAATTCCCTAGTACTAGTGCATCTGTCTGTCCCATACACTGCAGGAATACTGGTGGCTGTGATCCGATGATGAGCCGCTGTACATAAGTTATGAGGCTGATGACCTAAATTTGTACATAAATGGCTTTATCCCTTCATGTTCTTGCCAATCATATGTGCACTGCTCGATCCGATCCACCAACTAGCCAATAAATTATCTATTAGGAAAATGCCAATAAATTGCTGCTCATTAATTTTTTCCCTTTTATTAGCTTCCACTTCAGCCCTGCATTTCTTCTCAGTATATGGTTGAGCTCAAAAATAGTTGAAAAGTTTTGAGAATAATTTCAGCGATCTCTGAGGCACAAATAACAAACAAGCAAATGATCTATTTACCGAAAAGCAGGCCACAAATCTAAACTGAAATGCATTATCACAAGCCGGAATATATGTGTGAGGACCCACATTTTTGGGGGGAGGCCTGGGCCGGCCCGACATGTGAAACGGGAGGGAGACTCCCGAACAGAGTCTTTCCTCCCCTGTTTCAATTGCTTCCCAAATCCACCGGAAGAGAAAGAAGTAAAAAACAATAGAGGGAAAAGGGAGATTAAATCTTACCTAAATTGAACCAAACTCCATCTATAAAAGATCCCTTTCTCCTTATCCTAGGGCATCAAACGAGTGCCGTTCAAAAAAAAAGGAAAGAAAAAAAAAGGGGATCCGTGAGATTGGGTTGTTCGCTGCCGATCTCGCCGGAGGAACTCGCCGGAGTCAAGGTAAGCACCGTCTCCTCCTTCTCCTTTGTCTTTGGGCCACCGTCGCCTTGGAATCCGGCCGGCAAGCCGTCGGACTGATGGGAAAAGCCGAGCCTCTGTTCAGCCTTCTCGTCTTCCATTCCAGCCGGCCGTCGCCGGGCGTGGCACCGTCAGCACCGCCACAGGCCGACGACCAGGGGGCGTCGCCGGCCGTGGGCCACCTGCTGCCGAACCCCCTTCTCCCCCTTCCGTCGGGAAGAAGGAAGAAGAGAGAAAGAGAGAGGGTCTTTCCACTCCCTTTCTCTTATTATATTTTCCTCTTATTATATTATTTGTTGTTGGGTTCTCTCCTTACATTTGGATCTGGGGAGGTCATGGCTTTGAGGACTCTAGATAGTCTTGGGATGCTAGATTTTAGAGGACCCTTTAGAGGATTAAACAGGGGTCCTAGATCATCATATATTTTTGATAAATTTTAATGATGACTTGATTCTGTAGAGGAACAATCTATTGGACGAGAGGATGCTGAGCAGAGTCCTGCGCATTCCGTTTTATAGATCGCCGTGAGGGCGGGTGATTAGTTGTCTGAGTTTTCAACAAAGTGTAAGAATCCTTGTACGCCAATCCTACATGATATAAATATTTTTGCACTATATATGTTTGATATGCTATGATCCAAACAAAGCAAAATAGTTTTATATTAAATTATATTTTGATCGTGTTAGCTTGTAATTGGTATTATGATGGATGCATGTAAGTGTATAACCTATACCTGCATAATTGGATTTATGGATGTGGTGGTATGGACTAACCATGTTATATTGATTGCCCTGTCATGGGCTGGAAACGTGACCATGGTTAGTCTCGGTCGGAAATAAAGTGGAAAAGGGAATGGATGTGTGTTTGTGAATTGATTAAATGAATAGGAACTTTGGGCTTATCTTGTTATTATTGATTGCCCCATCATAGGCTGGAAATGTGATATTATCGATTGCCCCGTCACAGGCTGGAAATTTTGATACTATCGATTGCTCCATTACAGGCTGAAAATATGATACTATCGATTGTCCCGTCACAGCCTCGAAATGTGATACTATCGATTGCCCCGTCACGGGCTGGAAACAAGACCGAGATGTAGCCCAAAGTCGGAAAGATAATTGATCCGGATCAAGTTAATATAGAATGGAAAGAAAAGGCATTGAAAATATTAATGAAGATTTATGAGCTATCGTATGCTATATCATTCTTGCGTGGTTAGACTTTCATTGATATTTGACGTACATACTTATATTGATTATTTGAGCCTTTTGATAGCCGGTTTATGATTTCATGAAATGTGTATCGATTTGTCGTGGCTTTCAAATTTATATTATTATTATGTTGGTATGGATGTGTAGGGATTCTTACTGGGTTGTAAAACTCACCCCCCTTCGTCTTTCTTTTTTCAGAGTTGCAGGATTCATAGACATGGATGGGATGAGCGCAGAGTGCGAGTATGAGAGTCATTAGTTACTTAGTCTATATTGATATCAATGAATATTGAAAGCTTTTGTAAATGAACCAATTTGATTATCTGGTTATGTTGGATTTATCTATTTGATTTAAGTGATTAACTGTGGAATTATCGGATTTTTGTTCATCTTAGGCCTTGCATGATCTTTAGGGCACTGCTCTAGGGCTCATGCGGCCGGTCGTGTACCAGACCCAGGTGCTGGGTTCGGGACGTGACAGAGTGGTAAATAGAAAGGATCAAGTTTTGAGATGCTGCGATTTTTGTATGTCAAAATCTTGTGAATAGGTACTCTGAGAGGGGGACTATTTGAGATCTCGGGAATGATATAATGGATGCATATTTTTAAAGTTTGAGGCTTCAAGTAAGTTAATTTCGAGGACGAAACTTTTTTTTAAGGGGGAGAGTATGTAATACCCCGGAAAAAAAAAATCTGGTGCTTCAGTATTGAACCATTCCTTTTGTGAAGATACAATAGAACAATCATACGGAAAGAGAGGCTACTTGAGAGCTTGAAAAAAAAATGAAGGTCAAGTATCCGTAGTTATTCGAAACCTTAGTAAATTTCGAGGACGAAATTTTTTTAGGGGGGGAGAATGTGAGGACCCACATTTTTGGGGGGAGGCCTGGGCCGGCCCGACACATGAAACGGGAGGGAGACTCCCGAACAGAGTCTTTCCTCCCCTGTTTCAATTGCTTCCCAAATTCACCAGAAGAGAAAGAAAAAAAAAATAGAGGGAAAAGGGGATTAAATCTTACCTAAATTGAACCAAACTCCATTTATAAAAGATTCCTTTCTTCTCATCCTAGGGCATCAACCGAGTGCCGTTCAAAAGAAAAAGGAAAGGAAAATAAAAGGGGATCCGTGAGATTGGGTTGTTTGCTGCCGATCTCGCCGGAGGAACTCGCCGGAGTCAAGGTAAGCACCGTCTCCTCCTTCTCCTTTGTCTTTGGGCCACCGTCGCCTTGGAATCCGGCGGGCAAGCCATCGGATTGATGGGAAAAGCCGAGCCTCTGTTTGGCCTTCTCCTCTTCCATTTCGGCCGACCGTCGCCGGGCGTGGCATCCCCGGCACCGCCACAGGCCGACGACCAGGGGGCGTCGCCGACTGTGGGCCACCTGCTGCCGAACCCCCTTCTCCCCTTTCCGTCGGGAAGAAGGAAGAAGAGAGAAAGAGAGAGGGTCTTTCCACTCCCTTTCTCTTATTATATTTTTCTCTTATTATATTATTTGTTGTTGGGTTCTCTCCTTACACTTGGATCCGGGGAGGTCATGGCTTTGAGGACTCTAGATAGTCTTGGGATGCTAGATTTTAGAGGACCCTTTAAAGGATTAAACAGGGGTCCTAGATCATCATATATCTTTGATAAATTTTAATGATGACTTGGTTCTGTAGGGGAATAATTTATTGGACGAGAAGACGCTGAGCAGAGTCCTGCGCATTCCGGTTTATAGATCGCCGTGAGGGCGGGTGATTAGTTGTCTGAGTTTTCAACAAAGTGTAAAAATTCTTGTACCCAATCCTACATGATATAAATATTTTTGCACTATATATGTTTGATATGCTATGATCCAGACAAAGCAAAATAGTTTTATATTAAATTATATTTTGATTGTGTTGGCTTGTAATTGGTATTATGATGGATGCATGTATGTGTGTAACCTATACCTGCATAAGTGGATTTATGGATGTGGTGGTATGGACGAACCATGTTATATTGATTGCCCTGTCACGGGCTGGAAACGTGACCATGGTTAGTCTCGGTCGGAAAAAAAGTGAAAAAGGGAATGGATGTATGTTTGTGAATTGATTAAATGAATAGGGACTTTGGGCTTATCTCGTTATTATTGATTGCCCCATCACAGGCTGGAAATGTGATACTATCGATTGCCCTGTCACAGACTGGAAATGTGATACTATCGATTGCCCCATCACAGGCTGGAAATGTGATACTATCGATTGCCCTGTCACAGACTGGAAATGTGATACTATCGATTGCCCCATCACAGGCTGGAAATGTGATACTATCGATTGCCCTGTCACAGACTGGAAATGTGATACTATCGATTGCCCCATCACAGGCTGAAAATGTGATACTATCGATTGCCCTGTCATAGACTGGAAATGTGATACTATCGATTGCCCCATCACAGGCTGAAAATGTGATACTATCGATTGCCCCGTCACGGGCCGGAAACGTGACCGAGATGTAGCCCAAAGTCGGAAAGATAATTGATCCGGATCAAGTTAATATAGAATGGAAAGAAAAAGCATCGAAAATATTAATGAAGATTTATGAGCTATCTTATGCTATATAATTCTTGCGTGGTTGGACTTTCATTGATATTTGATGTACATACTTATATTGATTATTTGAGCCTTTTGATAGCCGGTTTATGATTTCATGAAATGTGCATCGATTTGTCGTGGCATTTAAATTCATATTATTATTGTGTTGGTATGGATGTGTAGGGATTCTTACTGGGCTGTAAAGCTCACCCCCCTTCTTCTTTCTTTTTTCAGAGTTGCAGGATTCATAGACATGGATGGGATGAGCGCAGAGTGCGAGTATGAGAGTCATTAGTTACTTAGTCTATCTTGATATCAATGAATATTGAAAGCTTTTGTAAATGAACCAATTTGATTATCTGGTCATGTTGGATTTATCTATTTGATTTAAGTGATTAACTGTGGAATTATCGAATTTTTGTTCATCTTAGGCCTTGCATGATCTTTAGGGCACTGCTTTAGGGCTCATGCGGCCGGTCGCGTACCGAACCCAGGTGCTGGGTTCGGGGCGTGACAATATGAGCAGAAAATAGATTATTGGAGATCCGATCTTTTTCTTCTTTCTAACATGCACACCATTGTTGTGTTTGCCAAGGGTTTATTTTCTATGATGAAATATGGGATAAGGATCACTGAATAATGAGGAGAGTTGGTCGACAAGGACCCTATAAACTTTTTTCAAGCAAAATGGCAGTTACTTTGAATACTAACCTCCTCTGTGAGAGACCTCAAGGGTGGGGTGGCAACCAGCTGAGCCATGGAACCTAGAAGGTCAATGGTTAGAATGCCATGCATAGACAAGTCTAAGTAGCGATTTCTTTACTCTATCCCATGCGATCACCGGTCAAGTCTTCAGCGCCCAATCTTTCCAATCTTCTAGATGAGGTTAAACTCATACTGTCCCACTTTTTCTCCAATTTGCATTCAATGGTCAATTAATCTTGAAGCCCACAACGGACCGGCACTTCATCACTCCAATCACTCCACATCTATAAAAAGCCTTCCCCACTCTTTTAAGTCAGGCAAAGCAAAGCAGCTTGTAAACCCTCCTTCATATCAAACCTTCAACACTTCCTCCCTTCTCGGCTTCTCCTCTGCTACTCCTTGTATCAAGATGGTTGCTGGCTGTGTCACCCTTAAGCAGGAAGTCGCAGTCGGTATTGAGAGGCTATGGAAGGCGACTGCCTGTGACGACCACAACTTGCTACCCAAGGTCTTGCCTGACTTTTTTGTTAGTGCAGAGATTGTCGAGGGGAATGGCGGAGCCGGCACGATAAGGAAATTTAACTTCCGCCCAGGTTTAAAATCTATTTGAAAGCAATATATGTTAAATTTTCACACCTTTTGTCATAGGATTGTAAGTATTCTAGTTGCACCATTCATAATGACCCATCTTCAATATCAGTGCATGACATATGGCTCGAACACTGCTAGATTATACACTTGTAGTAAACCAATGACGAGTGAAACCCCCTCGGGGGGATATCCGATCCATAAATGGACCAGTCACCTGGGAATTGGTCGTTACCCCCCTTCGGTCTGTGGCCTCGTCCCCCTCAGGGGAATTTACTTATTCGCGCACACATGCGCGCTGTAATGACACAAGGTGTCATTTTAAGGTATCACTTTCTAGACGAAATCGCGCTATAACGCGATTTCTTCACTCCAACGAGGAATCATCCACAAAAGATCAAGAATTTGAAAGTGCCAAAATTGTATCTGGATTCATCAACCCTGCTAATTATATTCCTTTGAACAAAGCAGCTGTCAAGGTAGCCAGCTTCATCAAGGATCATCTGGAAGTGGTGGACCATGAGAGCCACCTGGTGAAGTATGCTGTCATCGAAGGAGGCCTCATCGGGCAGCGGCTCAAGTCGCAGATGTTTGAGGTCAGATACGAGGTGTCGGGCAATGGTGGTTGCGTGGTGAAGACCAAGGTAGAGTATGACACCCTCGACGACAAGCCTCTGAGTGAGCAGGAGCTGGAAGAGTTGAAGGGATGGCTGGTGCAGGTGCTGAAGGCTACGGAAGGCTACCTGCTTGCCAACCCCAGTGCGTATGCCTGAAGTCTCTTGAGGCTCAAATGGCTGCAAATACTGTGATTGCTGCTATATGAAGCTGTACGCTCCTTGTTTTTCTGAGTGCTTCCCTTAGGAGGTACCCTAGGTGGCTTGAATAATTCGATGATAAGGAGGTGAAGTAATGGTGTGCGTCACCTTCTGTTGCTTTCCCTTTTTTTCCCCTTTATTTTCAAGTAACATATTATGTAACGTGTTACTTACGTATAAATGGATGTTGTGAGCCTAGCGTTCTATGCATAAGTTTTCGTCGGTTCTTTTTTCTTTCTTCTCTTCTTGTTTTTCCAAGTAAACGGGACATCAGTTAAATAAACGTTTGAGTGACTACTCTGTGAACTTAAGCCTAGTTGCAATCTTTTTGTTTATTATTATTTGTATGTTTTCTTTTGGAGAACGGCGACTAAGTCAGGATCAAGAAATGAATTCCACAAAAGCAAGGGGAGTTGCACCTCAATAGAGTAGATCTTGGAGCTTTTTAGAATTGCACCAACTTTAAGCTGAAAAATGGTCATAGCATTCGCTTTTGGCATGGTTCATAGATTCACTCTATTCTATTAGCATCTCTCTTTGACAATTTGTATGTCAAAGTTATCAAAAGATGCGCTACTATGGTATCATATAGGAACCGGCGTACTTTAAAGCAGAACATCAAACTACGAGGTCCTCTCTCTCTCTCTCTCTCTCTCTAAATGAATCAAACCAAACTGAAGCATCTTTTGGATCTCCTATCTCTAATTTGACCTTCAAGAGCAGTAGATGTGCCGCTGTGAAAGCTAACCAAGAACGGCATCTTCTTAGTTCAATCTTTTTACCATTCCTTTAATAATAGTGGTGTTCTCTCTCTCCTTTCTACAAATTAATTTGGAACATTGCAGTACCTGAAAAGTAAAAGTTCTTTTTTTTGGTTGGCTTTGAAGAACAGACCACGTACAGTCGAGGTCATATTGCTGGGCGGTGAGCTCGGGATGCCCTTTGTGGAGCTAATATAGAAATTGCATCTCATTTATTCATCAAGTGTCCCTTCACTATAAGAATCATGTTCACTCTAAAGTTGTGCCTGAAGTTACAAGGTTGGAAAGCTTTTTGGACAACCTCAGGATGCAAAAGGATACACACACCGTTTGGAAGGACCAAGGATCAACTCATCACCACATTTTCTGGCAAATTTGGCTCGAGAAAAATCCAAGACCAAGGAAAAAACATCTCCAGTCAGAGCTATCCTGTGCAAGACTATTCAGACATCCAAGCTTGGAGCAATCTTTGTTCAAACAAAGACGTTGTTGACGGTCACAAAAAAATATGGATCCTCTTTGTCTCGTCATTGACGCACTCTAGCTAAATAAAAATATCTCATCCTTGTAAGCGTCTCGCTTGCAACAAGAAAAGGGCATCACCTAAAAAGTTTCCGATTGGTTACAGCGGGCGGGCACACTTGTTCTATTTTTGGGCGGACATGAGGGCTGCTTGGGCTAGACTTAGACATGCGCGGAACTTTTTGAGAGCTGATACCATGATATTGGAAGACGACTCAGCGACAGTAATCAGCTGGATCTATAGGCAAACAAGAGATGTGGGCTCAAACTCCCTGATTCAAAATATTTGCCTAATGGATACAATCCGCTCATGGTAAGACTTCATATGGGTTCGATGTACTCTTATCTTCAACGAATGGTCCTGTTGCCCAAGGTGACAAGCCGGGAGGGGGGGGGGGGGGGTGAATTGGTTTCTCTTAATTTTAACTATCTTCCTTATGTCAATTGATGAGTTAGTGGAATTAAACAAAGCACAATACAAACAACAAGAAGTATAGTGGTTCGGTGCTCTCCTAAGCACCTACGTCCACTCCCCAAGCGACCCCTTGGAAATTCACTATAATCCCGCGGATTACAGTTGGATTATTTTTCGGGCTCACAATCCAAAAACCTTTACACTTTGGTTTTCCGGGTTCACCAAAAATCTATGTTGGTTTTACGGGCTCATCAATAAATCTATGTTGGTTTTCCGGGCTCACCAACGAACCTATGTTGGTTTTCCGGGCTCACCAACAAACCTTTACAACTGGTTTTACGGGTCACCAATCAACCTACACCGTTGGTTTTGCGGGCTTACCAACTAACCTTTACAAGGAGTTTAATAAATGAAGTAAGAAGATTTAAGCTCCTAGATGAGCAAATATAACAATATAATCTACAAAAAAGAGTTTAGAGAATAGTTATCGCTTGATGTGACTTCTCTCTTCTTTGTCAAGGATGCTTCACTCTTCAAGGGTGGATGGAGCTCTTAATGACTCTTGGAATCTGCTCAACCACTTTCTTTTGACTCTTGAATCACTACAAAATAAAAGATATCTGCCGGCGCTTTTTGTGGTATCTACCGACGCTTTTAAGCGTCGGCGAATTCCCAGCCCACGCACCGCAAAGCGTGGGTCAGACGTCGGGCAGGTGGGCGTGGGTCGGGTTTAACCCGACGCGTCAAAAAAGCGTCGTTGGTCTATGCCGACGCTTTTAAGCGTCGTTCCGTTTATCATACTCCGACGCTTATAAGCGTCGGCGAGAAGGGTTGGTTACTATGGTTATAGCCCGACGCTTAAAAGCGTCGTTAGAGGCGTGCGAGTTTACGATCCTGTTGCTTTTTCCGACGCTTTTAAGCGTCGTTTATTCTAACGGACTCCGACGCTTATAAGCGTCGGCATGAACGGTTGCTTACTACGGGTTTATGCCGACGCTTAAAAGCGTCGGCAAAGGCGTGCCACTACGTTTACGTTCGTGTGGCCTTTCCCGACGCTTATAAGCGTCGGCATTAAATTTTTTTTTTAAAAAAATTTTGAAAAATTAATTTTTAAATACTCTGTGTACATTAAATTCTTACAAAACAATAGAAACAAATACACTGAATCACATATATAACAAAATATGAGTCACAAACAAGAACTTTGATTGCATTCATATTATCATATTTGATTACATTGTACTTCAAAAACATTCTAAAAACATACTAGTCAAATTCCTAAGTACACAATCTACAATATGTATCAAGTGTCGGCATCATCATCTCTACAATATTGTCATTAAGCTTGGGGCGAGCCCAGTCAACCAAGCTCTGCTGCTTGCTCGGACGAGTCTTGTCCACAGACCGGCGTCCTATTAAGAGCTCAAGAAGGACAACCCCGAAGCTGTAGACATCACTCCTAGCTGTCAAGTGACCGGCTTCACATTCAACAACAGGATTTGCCTGAGAAAGGGGCCTTGCTGTTGTCAATACTCCAGTAGATGTTGGAATTGGTGAGTCGGTTCCTGGATAGCATAGAAAAGTTCAAGAAAAAGGCATCTGACAAATGTGATAATATACTGCAAAGAATCCTCGTATTTCATTGAAATAGCATAGAAAGTATCCATGTAAAAACCAATCAAGTTTAGAAGTGCTTCTAATTGCTCATGATATTTAAAAAATGAATGCCAGAGACTACCAGTTGATATTAATCTGATTTGTCAATTCAAAATTAAGCTTATGTTGAATCTGAGGAAATATCATTGGCTGTAGCAACTAATTTGGTACATGATTTAATTTTTTTCTTTATGAAGATAGTTTTAAGTTTCTTTATTATAAGATAGTTTTGGTACTGCATGCTCTATTCTATCATTGAGACCAGCTGCCCATATCCATGATTTGAAAAGAAGTTCCTGTCATACAATGTACGGCAAATGGAGCAATCTGAACCACTCCTGATTTCAATATCATGAGCAAATGTACGGCAAATTCCTGTCTTACATATTCTTTCCTTGCTTATTAATCAATTGCAGCAGTTTTTGATCCCCCCCCCCCCCTAATTTTAATATTTAACTAGCAGTGGTTAACAACAGTTTTGATGGTATTGTTATTTTCACCCTTAGTGTTCTGTTCTTTCACTTTTGAATGTGGTGGACTAGCTGGATCTTAAAACTACACTTAGTTGGGAATTTCCATTTAAATTTAGGGGTATGATGCTTTTGTTAGTACCACCCAGTCAAGGTACCAAAACACAAGTAAATTGAGAAACTTTCAATAATTCAGAGTGCATGTTTCCTCTTTTCTTTTATGTTTCACTTTTTACCTACTTGTTTTTGTTTTGGGGGGGGAGGTGTTCAGCAATTATTGGCTGTCCTTTTCTCTCTCCGTGATGACTTGCTTAAGAGTGAGAAGGTGTGTTCTTTGAGGTCGTGTAATATTTGCAAAAGTCATGTTACTGCTTTTAATACTATGTAATTTAGTTTTCAACCACTTGTTTCACTTCTATTTAATGATTATGGTACCTATTTTTCGTTTAACATTCAATCCCTTATTTGAATTTACACATGCTTGTGCCTTGTTTGTTGTTTCCGCTGGTGCCAAGGACTAAGGTTAAATTGTCATCAAACCATGGATTTAGGTGTCAAGTATTTTGTGTACAGGCCTCAAGTGCTAAATGTCCAGCAAACCAGGGATTACAAAGATCTATTATGGCAACAAAGATTAATCATCGGCAATCTAACCAAGAAAAAGGGCACACATCTACCAAACAACCAAAGAATCCACTATTGGCTTACAAACAGTCGATAAACAGACCAACCCATCTGAAACGCAAAGAGTAAAGCAACTATTGGAAAAACAGAAAAAATAAAAAGAAATAAAAAACAAAAGATCCCCGTATGACAATGAACCACCAAAGAACCCCCTGTACCCAAAAATCGCACGAATCACCAATGAGAAGCTCAACCAAGCAACCAAGAAAAAGCGACCTATTTGCCAATGAATCAGCCAAAAAAAAAAAAACAACTTTTCCTAAACATCCAAACATCAACAATCAACAAGAAAAAAAAAGAAACAAAAAGAAATGACCTGCAAAAGAAAAAAATATATCTCTAAAAGCAATACCACCCAACCCACCTGAAATGCATCACCAGATACATCTCATCACACCCCAAAAATCCGATCAAAACCGGAACACCGCCACAAACCAAAACAGAAAACCAGATAAACATTCAAACAACAAACAGATTAAAAGAAAAGAAGAGACTTTTTTCCCTCTAAAAAGAGAAATGGAAAGTGGAAACGAAGAGGACCTGCTGGATGATATCAGTGGTGATCTGATTCGGCGAGGCGTAGGCGGCCATCATCGGCTGCATCTGCATAAGGTGCTGCTGCATTCTCTCTCTAAAAAGCACACGCAATCTCCCTCCCTCCCTCCCTCCCTCTCGCATAAAAACCAGGAGACGCATGAGCATGTATGATCTAGAATTCCTCACAAAGCAATAGTTCAGTGTTTAACTGTTACTGCACATTGAAGTGTGCATGACATGAAAATTTAAATAAGGCAGGATTCAAGTTTAGTCATTAAAAAAAGGACGTCAAGGGATGCATTACAGTGTATATGCTATACAAAACTAATAGAAAATATAAAAATGCATAAGAATAATATATATTGCAAATGCAACACTATAGGTCATTATTTTCTCTAGCAAAGTTATCAGGGAAAAAAAAATTATTAGCATCTTTTTTTGTTGGCAATTGGGATACTGTTTGTAAAACCAAGCAATAATCACACATATATCAGATTTTTTTTTTTTGTCGCAATGTCAAACAGATAAAGAATCTAAATCATACTTTTAATTCAAGATCCAGGTTCTAATTACATCGTATTTTCGCCAGAGATATTTAATGGAAAATAATTTAGAACCTTATTCAAGCACCTATGTGCTTCCAAAACTGACTTCAGATTCAACATTGGTTCACCTATGTCTGAAGAGCTCCTCTATAGCCAATACCTACATTCACAAAGCACCGCACATGATATGTATGCAAGCAGAAGCAGTATTTTCCATGGGAAATAACAACAGCAGCAGCAGCAATAGAGAAACTTATGTCAACAATAGTGATCCAAGTCTTACAATTATACCTGTGATGATACGCATGCAGTAAGGCGAAATGAACCTTTATCTTCCTCAACAGGTATCCCTACAGTTTCGATTAATCTGTTATCTTCCAACTTTATAAGTATCTGCAAGATTGGATTCAATGAGGCAATTGAGCAGAATATATACTACAACATAAAATAAATAGAAAAACCCTATATTAGAGTAATGTGATTAAACTTACAGCACTACATCAGACATGAGAAATTACAAACAGCAGTCAGAGAATCATTAGGTTGTCAATTTGTATCAATATTTATTTCGTACATAAATATAAAAGAAAGAAGAATTCCACATACATGCTCCACATTCAAACCTTATACGACCAATTATCCAGCCGTGGATAAATAGAAAAACCCTATATTAGAGTAATAACATATTTTAAGTCAGGCATAATTCCACAAGATTAACTAAATATGAGAATTACTTCTTCAAAATGCATCAAATGAATTGCTTTTTAAAATTCTGTCGAGCATGAACCAAGTCACCATGAAGTAAACCATTCAGGGAAAAAAAGCACAACTTGCAATCCTACAATAAATATAATTTCACTATTCAGTAAAAAAAGTTATTCAGTCTCGAAGTAATAATAAATGCAGTCATGGTACCAACTAGTACGATCACAGTATAGAACAAGATAGCTGCGACAAACTTAATGTTTCTGCAACACTGGATGTTTCAAATTGTTTATCTCCAATCATCAGCTCATGTTAACAACATAAAGTTCTGTAATAATACATGGCCCAAAAAAAAAAGATATAGTAGGAAATATGAATAATAATTACTAACTACTGAATTTAAAAAGCATTAATTTTCCTAACTTTTTCCCAGATAAAAACCTTATGTGGAAACAACAAGTGCAACATATAAGCATATCTAGCTATTAGTATGTCATGACACTTGATTAAACTAGTTATTAAACATAAAAGGGCTCCTCAAGAAGTCAAAAATTATCTCATGTCATAAAACAATAAACTTCGAATGCAAATAAGCCACCGAAGAAAAAAAATTATGAGTTCACCTCAGAATACATAAAAATATGTTCTGAAAATTATTGCAGTAAACTTCTTCTTTATGGTGTTGTAATCATCCTTCTCACTACCTCCAATCGAGTCAATTCCTCCTCATAGATAAAATAATTGTGAAAGTCATGTAAATATAGGGTATTTCATATATTTATTGTTTTTCATTGTTTCAAACCAAGACATCAGAAAGTAAACAATTAAAAGTACATAAAAGTATATAACATCAAAATTTACCATTTTCTGCTATTTTAAAAAACAAACATAATATAACACTTCCTAACATTACGGACTTCAAACCGAATTCTCCACAGTAGGATAAAGGACTCTACAGTCTCCACCACTGGACAGGCATGGATATCTTCACTCAAATAAGTACCTTCTGAAAGGTCAATCAGAACATCATAATAAAAAAAAAAATCATAATAGGTCCATCATCTCATTTTTACCAGTATGATAGTAACAAAATGAATAATATTATAATATTCTAATCTCAAAAGGGCTAAAGCTTCATAAAAATTGGTCAGGTATTTTCTTCTGAGAAAAAAAAAACACTCCTGGTTCCCCGATCAAGCATCATACCTTTAGCTTTTCCCAAAATTCTACCTCTTCTAGTGAGGTAAGATCTTTGCCGTCTTGTTTGGCCCTTAATAAATTACCAGCACAGACTACACAATGACTCCTTAAAGGCTGCATGCTCAGAATTAGAAAGAGCCTACACAATTACTCCTTAAAGGTTGCATGCTTAGAACAAGAAAGAATTACTAAAGAATACATTCTCGTTTAACCTTCTTTCCTACCACCAACCTCTCATGGCCTAAACAAGAGAGACTTCACCACAAGTAATGCTCAACTAAGAAAATTATGGTGGTAGAAATTATAATTCCAAGCTTAGATTAAAACAACCATATAGCATACAGACACTAAACAAGCAAATAATGGCATCTCAGTATTCTCAAAAGGAAAGAAAATGGCAAGTTAGGTAACAGCAGACACAGTAAACAGTAAATGCCCAGAGAGAAAATGAGAAATCTACCAACATATGAAGTAGGAACAGAAGATCACTCCAACAACTTTCTTTTGTTTTTCTACTCATTTATGCCCATTGCAATCAGAAAATTTAAGAAAATACATAAGGATGAGGAGTCTCTCGAAATCGATCAAATCATAAATAGGAAAGTCCTTGGTGTTGGAATAGAATATCAAGACAACCGATCGAATCATAAATAGGAAAGTCCTTGATGTTGGAATAGAATATCAAGATAACCATTTTTTCCAACACACATTGATCCCTAATGCAGACAGAAAAGTAAAGGAACAGAGTAAGGGCAATAGACTAAAAGAAAAATGATCTAATCATGAAAAGGGAGGTCTATTCCTTGCTGTGACCAGCTATCTCCGCAGAGAAAAAATTTAGTAGGTGGCTTATCGTTTACAGCACATGTCTCTAATATCAAATGTTGCTCATCTCCATTACAAAGGAGGCACTAACCTAGTTTGAGCTGCTCCGATCCCCTTAAAACATATTTTTGCCATAGTTGGTGTGATTCTCGAGGACGAAGCTCGATCAAGGCTTATACAAAAGAAGAGGAGAAGGAGCGTGTTGAGGAAGGAGGAGAAGGAGGAGAACAAGCGAGACGGAGGGAGAGAATGGAGTAGGAGAAACTACCTCGGGCGGAGCGCGCGTTGGGGTCGGTCGGTCGACGCCGGAGAGGAGGTAGGCCTTCTGGAACGTGGCCGTTGGCGTCAAGGAAGTCCGATTCATGGCTTTCAGCCGCCGGAGAGGAGGGAGATGGGGGCAGCGCCGGAGACGAAGGCAAGGGCAGCGCCGGAGACGAAGGCAAGGGGCATCGGGAGTAGCTAGGGCAAGAATGCGGGCTTGGGGTCGGGCGCTGCGTTTTAAGGGGGCCTTGGCGACGCTTATAAGCGTCGTTTTAGCCTCAAGTCTACGACGACGCGTTTAAGCATCGTCCAATGCTTCAAATTTCCCACGCTCACCAAGAGCGTCGGGAAAGGTTGGCGCGGGAGCAGGAAATACCGACGCTTTCCCTTAGCGTCGGCATTTAAGCGTCGGCTTTTCACACTTTTACTGTAGTGAATGAAGCACTTGGATGAAGAAGATTAGGGCACTTTGTCTTTCTTATGTACTCTTTGATATTTTGCAAAAGGATGTTCTCTCTGATGAATAGTGCCACTTTAAATAGTTTCCTTCATCCATTGGACAAGCCCCAATGGTTAGAATTCAAAAACTAGCCGTTACTCACTGTTGGAAGGACAAAAAGTACTTCTGCAGAACTAGCCGTTATGCTTCTGCCCGTGCTTGGGTCGACTCAACCTTTCCTTGGGTCGACCCAACTTTCACTTGGGTCGACTCAACCTTTCCTTGGGTCGACCCTCTCAGAACCACAGAAACTTGCAATTCAGCCTTCCTTCACTTGGGTCGACTCAACATTTCTTTGGGTCGACTCAAGGTTCAGTTGGGTCGACTCAACTTTCACTTGGGTCGACCCTCTCAGGGTTTTCAGAGAACCTATTCTGTCAATATATTCTGTCACTACCTTTGGGTCGACCCTCTCAGTGTTTGGGTCGACTCAAGCTTGGGTCGACTCAACTTCCTCTTGGGTCGACCCTCTCAGTGTTTCCAGAGAACTGTTTTCTTGAGGCTTGAGAGGCTTGAGGTTTGGGTCGACTCATGCTTTTCTTGGGTCGACCCAACTACTGTTCATCCGTGCCATTTTTGCAGAAGTGTGCCAGACGCTTTCTTGATGTGCCGGGGTCGACCCAATCAACCTTGGGGTCGACTCAAACCACACTTTGCTGCAACTCAAGATTAGATTCATCCATATAAACAATGAAATGCATCTTTATATAATTATACGAATATACTGAGAGTAACAGACTTATAAATGAAGTATCGAATTAACTTGTAACATACTCTTGATTATTGCTTGTTAATCATCAAAATACTACTATCATCCTCAATCTCCCCCTTTTTGATGATTACAAAATATAGAGTATGAGCCTATTGATACTTATCTTAAAATTAGTTTTAAAAGGGATCAAGTTGCTGAATTTCAGCTTTTCAAATTTGAGAGTGAAGTCTCCCCCTATTTCATCCAAATATTTCCAATTTGACCTTTTGAATTACTCCCCCTTTCTTTTATATTTCATTAAAGATGAAACTTCAAAAATTTGAGATAAAGCATGAGTTTCAGATTATGTATCGAGGTGTGAAAGGTATGTGCCAAATTCTGAAATTCTATGTGCCAAATTCTGAAATTCAATATAAATTTTAGATTTGATCATTTTCATTGTTACAAATTGCTCCCCCTTAAATGTATATGCTTTCCTATTATAATTTTCAACTTGTTTGACAACTTATTTCTCTTTCCTTACTCAACTTATTTCTCTTTCCTTACTTCTCCCCCTTTTTGTTATCATCAAATAGGTGCATAGACACAATAATTAACAAACATTTAAACTTCATTGATCAAAATAGGAACATTTTAGTATAATAATGCCAAAACAAAAATAAATACAATGTTCCTCAATCAAAGTTCAAAATACATGATCAACACAAAATACATATGAGAACTAGATACATATCCTAGGCTCTAAACAGAAATGCTAATATCAGCCTAGGGAGTATCTAATGGCTGTGATCTAGTCCTCATCCTCCTAGTATAAGTGGCGAGGGGAGGTTGAGCCTGATGAGACTGAGTCTGGCGTGGAGCTCGGTGAGCTGGATGACTCTGTGCCGAAATCTCTGACTCAGCTGCCTGTGGCACAGATGGTCCATGAGTCTCTCTCTCGCCATAGAGCTCCTATCTGCTCTCTAAGATCACTGATCTCAGCAGACATGATATCTAGTCTGCTCGTCAGCCCATCAGTGATAGTCCTCGCCTGAGCTGACATAAGCTCAGTCATCCTACTCCAGAACTCATCTGTGTCTCCCGCAGGAATAGATGATGATGGTCCAGCCTCTGAAGGTGCAGTAGGATGATCCGTATGCTCCTCATCCTCAGGGATAGGGTCTCCAATATCTGGTGCATCACCCTGAATCCCTGCTCCAGCACGAACCCACTGCCCGTTCACCTTCTCATAGCCCATGCGAATAAGTGATCGTGCAGTGTATGTATCGGTGAAAAGCAGATGCCTGGAGATCTCCCCCTCGACAGATATGTCGTGCTGTCGGAAGATCAAGGTGAGTATCATACCATAGGGCAGGGAGACTCTGGAGTTGCAGATCACCTTCCTCATCTGCCTCAGTATCATGGCCGGGAGATTCAGGGGAATATCCTGAATAATATGCTCCATCACAACTAGATCTCGCTCTGAAATGAGATCAAATCTTCCGCTCTTCGGAAAAAGAATCCGACCAATGAAGTTGTGCAACAACCTCATCTCTGCAGAAAGAGAGCTCGCTATAACTTGCTCCGAGTAGTCGAAGTCTTCATTCTCAAGAATTAATTGCAGGGCTCTCAACTTGTTTTCTGGCTTTTCTGGAGTTGCTCCTTCGCAAGGGAGATGAAGCAACTCACTCAAACTCTCTTCGGAAACTCGAACCCTAACTCCTCGAACTTCCGATATGAGCCCTCCCATCCCAGTTTTGAGGAAGGCATAGAACTCCCGAACTAGTCCGGGATAGATCACCACATCTAGGGAGCAAAGATACTCCCAACCTTGCCTTTGGATCCATTCCCCTAAACGGAACCCTTCTTGATCCAAGAACTCGGAATGGATCCTTCTCCCCATTGTAACCGGTCTCCCCGCAAACTTTGCAAGTTGTACTGAAGGGGAGGGAGGAGGAGGTGGCTCTACATGTGTCTCACCTTGTGGAGACACTGTAGACGGCTCTGTAGCTTCCCTTTCCGCACGTTGGATTCGTGAGACTCTCCCGGATCGCTTGGCTACGGCTCTCTTGGGTCCCATTTCTCCAAGATCATGAAGTAATCTACTGTTTGGAGATAATTGGAGGAGATTTGAGAGTGGAAAATAGGGTTTTCGAAAGAGGACAAAGTGGAAACAGTGCCCTAGATAGCTCACGGGTCCCCCTTTTAACAGTGGGGTCCCGACGTTGGGTCGACCCTATTCTGGGTTGGGTCGACCCAAGTTCAGAATTTTTTTCTTTTCTCTTCCTTTTCCCTTCTAAAAATTTTCTTTGCTTCCAATCCTTATAAATTCTTTCTGGGACAATGATACATGAGTAAGAAATCTATAGATGATAAGTTTGACTCATATTTCATGGGTTTTTAGAAATGGAAGGAATGTATCATGAGACTGCTTGCTCCCTTTTATATCTCTTCAATAAAAAGAATCACATATGCCTAATTCCCTCCTAAGCGTGCAAAATCTATCTTCACTCAAAGGTTTTGTGACAATGTCAGCTAATTGTTTCTCAGTACATATATGCTCAATACATATGTTTCCATTTTGCACATGATCTCTAATAAAATGATATCTTATTTCTATGTGTTTGGCTTTAGAATGCTGAATCGGATTTTTAGTAAGGTTGATGGCACTAGTATTATCACATTTTATAGGAATGTTATCTAGCTTAACTCCGTAGTCCTCTAGTTGTTGCTTAAGCCATAGTACTTGAGCACAACAACTGCCAGCAGATATATATTCAGCTTCAGCTGTCGACAGTGCCACTGAATTCTGCTTTTTGCTAAACCATGATACTAAGTTGTTTCCTAAAAATTGACATGTTCCACTAGTGCTCTTTCTATCTAATTTGCATCCAGCAAAATCAGTATCTGAGTATGCAAGCAAATCTAGACAGGAGTCTCTTGAGTACCATAATCCTATGTTTGTAGTTCCTCTTAAATATCTAAGGATTCTTTTAACAGCACTTAAATGTGACTCCTTAGGATCTGATTGGTATCTAACACATATTCCTACACTAAACACGATGTCTGGTCTACTAGTAGTAAGGTAGAGCAAGGATCCAATTAATCCTCTATAAAGCTTAATATCAATACTCTTTCCTTTCTCATCTTTGTCTAGCTTACTAGTAGGATTCATTGGAGTGCCTACTCCCTTATGATTTTCATTCCCAAACTTCTTTAGTATTTCCTTTGTATACTTAGTTTGATGAATGAAGATACCTTCTTTAGTTTGTTTGATTTGTAATCCTAGAAAGAAACTTAGTTCTCCCATCAAACTCATTTCGAATTTTCCGTGCATTAAATCAGCAAACTCTTTGCAAAGAGTATCATTTGTGGCACCAAAGATTATGTCATCTACATATATTTGTACCACTAGTAGATTTTCGTCCTTTCTTTTGAAAAACAGTATTTTATCTACATTTTCTCTACTAAAGTCATTATTTAGTAGAAATTTGCTTAATCGATCATACCAAGCCCTAGGTGCTTGCTTCAATCCATATAATGTCTTATGTAGTCTAAACACATGATTTGGCAATTCATGATTCTCAAAACCAGGAGGTTGCTCTACATATACTTCTTCCTCTATAAAACCGTTTAAGAATGCACTTTTTACATCCATTTGATACAATTTGAAATCCATGAAACATGCAAAAGCTAGAAGTAATCTAATATCCTCTAATCTAGCTACAGGAGCAAATGTTTCATCAAAATCTATCCATCTTGATTGTATCCCTTAGCTACAAGTCTAGCTTTATTTCTTATAACTAACCCATTTTCATCTAATTTATTTCTAAAGATCCATTTTGTTCCAATTACAGAGTTATGCTTTGGTCTTTCAGTTAATGTCCATACATTACTTCTTTTGAATTGATTTAATTCTTCTTGCATAGCATTTATCCAATTGGTATCTTTTTCAGCTTCTTCATAAGTCTTAAGTTCTAACTGTGAAACAAAAGCAAGATAATCATTTAAATTTCTAAGAGAGGATCGAGTTCTTATCCCTTGAGATGGATCACCAACGATTAAGTCTTTAGGGTGTCCATATGCATACCTCCATTCCTTTGGCAAGTTTTGAGATTGTGGTGGCACGCAATCATCTTCCTTATCTTGAATTGGCACGTCATCAATATTCAACTTTTTAAAGTTAATAATTCCTGTATCATCATCAAGAATATTTTCTTTCCTAGCAGACTCACTATCAGACTCATCAAATATGATATTAACTGACTCTTCGATTACAAGAGTTCTTTTATTGAATACTCTATATGCCCTGCTAGATGTGGAGTATCCTAAGAAGATACCTTCATCTGACTTGGCATCAAATTTACTTAGATCCTTCTTGCCATTGTTTAAAATGAAACATCTACATCCAAATACTCTAAGATATTTAGCGGTTGGTTTCTTATTCTTCCAAAGTTCATAAGGAGTTTTCTTGGTTATTGGTCGTATTAAAACTCGATTTAGAATATGGCAAGCAGTGCTTATAGCTTCAGCCCAAAAGTACTTTGGAAGATTTGACTCGCACAACATCGTGCGTGCCATTTCTGCCAATGTCTTGTTTTTCCTTTCAACAATCCCATTTTGTTGAGGCGTTCTAGGTGCTGAAAATTGATGTGAGATACCGTTTTTATTACAAAATTCTTTAAAGTGTTGATTTTCAAATTCAGTTCCATGATCACTTCGAATTGCTACTAAGGTGAGCTTCTTTTCATTTATGATATAATTATACTGTTTCAAGAATTCTGAAAATGCTTCATTCTTATGTGCCAAAAATGAAACCCATGTATATCTTGAAAATTATCTACAATAACTAGTCCATACTTCTTTCCTCCTAGACTCGCAGTTCTAGTGGGTCCAAATAGATCCATGTGTATGAGTTCAAAAGGCCTAGTTGTTGATACTATATTCTTTGATTGAAAGGATGATTTAGTTTGTTTTCCTAATGAGCATGGTCCACAGATTTTGTCCTTTTCAAAAATCAATTTTGGCACATCTTTTATTAATTCCTTCTTGACTAGTTTTGATATTAATTCCATACTAGCATGTCCTAGTCTACGATGCCAAAGCCAACTTGTTTCATTTTTCTTTTCTTCATTAGTAATTAAACATAATCCATTTTTCTTGCCTAAATCATGAAAATCTACCATATAAATATTTCTTTGCCTTTGTCCTACAAGTACAATGCTATTATCTTTAGGATTTGTGATTATGCATACTGATGCTTCAAATGTGACTTTAAACCCTTTATCACAAAATTGACTTATGCTAAGTAGGTTATGTTTTAAACCATTAACTAATAAGACATTTTCTATGAAAGTAGATGGAGTAATGAAAATTTTATCCTTTCCAATGATATACCCTTTTCCATTGTCTCCATAGGTTACTACTTCACCCTTCTTAGATTCCAAGGTGACAAATTGGTCTACGTCACCGGTCATGTGTCTTGAACAGCCGCTATCTAGATACCATCGTTTTTCCACTTTATTAGCTGCAAGATACCCCTGCAATCAAGATCAAGAATGAGCTTTAGGTACCCAAACTATGTTGGGTCCTTTAGGGTTAGTACTTGATGTTCCTTTTGGAATCCAAACTTTCTTGAATTTAAGCTTATGATAATTACTCAATTTGTTTTGACTGGATTTTCTATAGTTACATTCATATGTTTTATGCCCTAATTTATTGTAGCAATGACAAGTAATATTTTCATTTTTAGCTTTTATAAAAATGTTCTTTAAGTATTTTTGTTTCCTATTTGTTTTATATCCTAATCCAGCCTTATCATATACAGCTTTTTGACTATCAAGAATCATATTTAATTTGGTTGAATTAAGTGTAAACTTATCTACTAAGGATTTATATTTTTCAGCATCTTCTTTTAACTTGACATTTTCAGCAATTAGATTCTTGGTTTCATTTGTGAGTTTCCTACTTAATGTTTCATAGTTATGAGATAGTTTTAACTTATCTTTGATAAGAGATTGATTTTCTTCTTTTAGAACTTTATTTTTATTGATTAATTTTTTATGTTCTTCCATGAGTTCTAAAAATGCATCATGTAATTCATCAACAGTAAAATCACATTCAAGTTCAGAATCTACCTCATCGTCATTGGCCATATGGCATATTTGGGCCGTCTCTTGATGATCTTCTTCTTCTGAACTTGACTCCTCACTTTCACTCCATTCAGCCATGAAGTTCTTCTTTTTGAGTTTTCTTGCCATCCACTTTAATTCCGGGCAATCTATCTTATAATGCCCGGGTTTGTTACACTCATAACAATTAGGTGTTTCTTTTTCCTTTTCTTTGTCCTTACTCTTTTCTTTGCTTGAGCTACCTTTGAAGAAGGGTTTCTTTTTATGAAATCTATTCTTACCTCTCATAAATTTTCTGAATTTTCTTCCAAGCATGGCCATTCCTTCTTCATCAAATTCATCATCATCATCTGAATCTTCCGACTCAGTTTGTTGTTTTGGAGTGGTAGACTTTAGGGCAATGGTCTTTCTTCTCTGGACCTCATCTTCTGAATTTTGCCTCATGGTCAACTCATGGGTCATGAGTGATCTTAGAAGTTCCTCTAATTACAGTGTATTGAGGTCCTTAGCTTCCTGAATTGCAGTTACCTTGGCCTCCCAAACTCTTGGTAGAGACCTGAGAATTTTTCGCACCAATTCAGAGTTAGTATAAGACTTTCCTAAACTCTTTAGCCCATTTATAATTTTAGTAAAACGAGTAAACATATCAGTTATGGACTCAGTGGATTCCATTTTAAATAATTCATACCTATGTATTAATATGTTTATTTTTGATTCCTTAACTTGATTAGTCCCTTCATGTGTGACCTCAAGTTTGTCCCAAATTTCTTTTGCAGAGATGCATGTAGATATTCTATTGAATTCACTTACATCTAATGAACAGTAAAGTACATTAATTGCTTTTGCATTTAATTGTGCTAATCTTCTATCACTTTCATTCCAATCCATTTCTGGTTTGGGTATGATAGTGCCCTCTATACTAATTGTGGGTGTGTGAGGTCCTCTAGTAATAATATACCACAATTCATAGTCTAGAGCTTGAATGAATATCCTCATCCTAGCTTTTCAGTATGTGTAATTTGTGTCATTAAATAGAGGAGGTCTATTTGTGGATTGCCCCTCACTCATAGAACATCCCACTTGGGTTGTCATGATCTTTAACTCTTGATTGTGAGATCAATAAGTACTAATGGAGCACCTTCCTCTGATACCACTTGTTGCCCAAGGTGACAAGCCAAGAGGTGGGGGGGTGAATTTGTTTCTCTTAATTTTAACTATCTTACTTATGTCAATTGATGAGTTAGTGGAATTAAACAAAGCACAATACAAACAACAAGAAGTATAGTGGTTGGGTGTTCTCCTAAGCACCTACGTCCACTCCCCAAGCGACCCCTTGGAAATTCATTATAATCCCGCGGATTACAGTTGGATTATTTTCCGGGCTCACAATCCAAAAATCTTTACACTTTGGTTTTCCGGGTTCACCAAAAACCTATGTTGGTTTTACGGGCTCACCAACGAACCTATGTTGGTTTTTCGAGCTCACCAACGAACCTTTACAATTGGTTTTACGGGTTCACCAATCAACCTACACCGTTGGTTTTGCGGGCTTACCAACTAACCTTTACAAGGAGTTTAATAAACGAAGTAAGAAGATTTAAGCTCCTAAATGAGCAAATATAACAATATAATCTACAAAGAAGAGTTTAGAGAATAGTTATCGCTTGATGTGACTTATCTCTTCTTTGTCAAGGATGCTTCACTCTTCAAGGGTGGATGGAGCTCTTAATGACTCTTGGAATCTGCTCAACCACTTTCTTTTGACTCTTGAATGAAGCACTTGGATGAAGAAGATTAAGGCACTTTGTCTTTCTCGTGTACTCTTTGATATTTTGCAAAAGGATGTTCTCTCTGATGAATAGTGCCACTTTAAATAGTTTCCTTCATTCATTGGACAAGCCCCAATGGTTAGAATTCAAAAACTAGCCGTTACTCACTGTTGGAAGGACAAGAAGTACTTCTGCAGAACTAGCCGTTATGCTTCTGCCCGTGCTTGGGTCGACTCAACCTTTCCTTGGGTCGACCCAACTTTCACTTGGGTCGACTCAACCTTTCCTTGGGTCGACCCTCTCAGAACCACAGAAACTTGCAATTCAGCCTTCCTTCACTTGGGTCGACTCAACATTTCTTTGGGTCGACTCAAGGTTCAGTTGGGTCGACTCAACTTCCACTTGGGTCGACCCTCTCAGGGTTTCCAGAGAACCTATTCTGTCAATGTATTCTGTCACTACCTTTGGGTCGACCCTCTCAGTGTTTGGGTCGACTCAAGCTTGGGTCGACTCAACTTCCTCTTGGGTCGACCCTCTCAGTGTTTCCAGAGAACTGTTTTCTTGAGGCTTGAGAGGCTTGAGATTTGGGTCGACTCATGCTTTCCTTGGGTCGACCCAACTACTGTTCATCCGTGCCATATTTGCAGAAGTGTGCCAGATACTTTCTTGATGTGCCGGGGTCGACCCAATCAACCTTGGGGTCAACTCAAACCACACTTTGCTGCAACTCAAGGTTAGATTCATCCATATAAACAATGAAATGCATCTTTATATAATTATACGAATATACTGAGAGTAACAGACTTATAAATGAAGTATCGAATTAACTTGTAACATACTCTTGATTATTGCTTGTTAATCATCAAAATACCACTATCATCCTCAGGTCCAGTATTCAATGATGGTCGTAGTTGTTCTACCTTTATGGTGAGGCATGTTTACAGGGGGCAATAGTGCAGTGGACTAGATGGCCTTTTTTGTGGCGGATCATTCGGAAGGACTCCCATGGACTCCGAAGGCTCATATATTCAGTATATTTAGGGATGGCCTCAATACTTTTCTAATTAAAGTTGAATCTCTGCCACAATAATCTCCAGCTGATTCTATAGATCCTCTAGCTGATTCAACCAATACTTTCCTAATTGAAGCTGAATCTTTGCCACAATCATCTCCAACTGATTCTTTGGATCCTCCAGCTAATTTAGCCAATACTTTTCTAATTTATGCTGAATCTCCACCACAATCATCTCCAGCTGATTCTCCAGATCCTCCAGCCAATTCAGCCAATATTTCCCTAATCGAAGCTGGATCTCTGTTAGAATCATCTCTAGCTGATTCTTCGAATCTTCCTGCTAAATCAGCCAATACTTTTCTAATTTAAGCTGAATCTCTGCCACAATCATCTCTAGCTGATTCTTCGGATCCTCCAGCTAATTCAGCCAATACTTTTCTAATTTAAGCTGATCTCACACGATTACAGATGACAGTTTTGTACAGCCTAGGATACTTATTATTTTTCCTTGAAAGCTTGTTTTCTATACTTAACACATGTATAGTACGTCTATATTAATGCAATACATCGAAGGTGTTGCCCAAGGTGACAACCCGAGAGAGGGGGGGAGGGGTGAATTGGATTTTCTAAAAATTATGTTTCCTATTTAACTTGGAATTGAATGCAGCAGAATGATAAGATGTTATCTTACTTAAGCTCTAGGTAATTATAAGTACAACAGTGAAAAATTAAGCTAGAGCAACTACACTATGGCTTTAAGGTGCAATTGAATTAAAATTAACTTATAGTTGTATGATCAATTTTAATCTATGTGAATGGTATGAATGGAGTGGAAGCTAAACAAGAGATAAGGCATCACAAACACAAAGATGTATAGTGGTTCGGTGAACCCCAGCACCTACATCCACTTTTCAAGATCTCTTAAAAATTTCACTATAATCTCTCAGATTACAGTTGGTTGTTTTACAAGCTCACAACCTAACTTGTTGTTTTCACGAGATTACAACGAACTCGGTCGGTTTACGCAGGCTCACCGACTAGAACCAATCCGACTGTTTTCACGGGCTCACAATCTAACCTAGTTGGTTTTCTCCGGATTACCAACTACAACCTACAACGTTAGTTTTCACTGGCTCACCAACAACCCTTAACCCCTTGATTCAATCCCTTGATTGAATCAAGTTACAAGATGTCAAAATAGGAGTCTAAAACAAATACAAACTTCTCAAACAAGTAGATATAACAATATAAACAAATAGAGTAAAGAGAAGAAACCCTTAAACAAGTTTTGCAGATGAAAGAACTCGGCTTCTTCTTTACTTGACCCTCTTCTGATTTCTCACGAGGTAGAGGATCACCGAGGCAGCACACAGTTGGAGAGAAAGCTTTGGGATTCACTTAGATGATCTTCTTCTCTCTCTTTTGTTTTGAATGATCCTTTTGTGCTTTTAGGAGATTTCTCTTAAAATCTCTTTGAAATCTCTTTCCTAAGTGTTCTCTTCCACTTTTCTTACTTCTTCCCTTGCTCTTCCCTTGATTTTATAGTTTTGGATGGAGTGGGAACAAAGATCTAGCCGTTAGAGACAAAAATAGAGCCGTTGGAGTCGAGAAAAAAGCTAGCCGTTATGTCTCCCAGCGTGCTCGAGTCGACTCGCGCAGATCTTGAGTCGACTCGGCTGAAGTAGGAGTCGACTCGTGAATATGAGTCTGCTCGACACTGTAGCTGGAGTCGGCTCGCACTGTAGCTGGATTCAGCTCGAGAACTATAGCGCTGAAAACTATTTTTTGTCCTGACTGAGAGAGACGACTCGAATGAAGTAGGAGTCGACTCGGCACTGTAGCTGGAGTCGGCTCATGAATAGTAGGAGTCGGCTCGAGCACTGTTCATTAAAAATCAGTTATCTATCTTTTTCTGCGGAAGTCGGCTCATGAACAGTAGGAGTCGACTCGAGCATTGTTCCTTAAAACTCCAGAGTGTCAGAGTCGACTCTGATCTTCCAAGAGTCGACTCGAGGACTATTCTTTGGAATTTTTCTTGGAATTTGCTCCTCCAACTTGAATCCTTTGAACTTGAATCTTGGGCCAATGAAGTGTGGCTTTCTTCCAACTTTTCTTGAGAGCTTTTGAGGCCTTCTTGCATTCTTTCAACTTGCTATATTCCTTGCAAAATAATTTATCTTTCTTCTTGCAACACAACCATTAGTAATTATACTTCAAGATTTTGTGATCATCAAAATCAATTTTTGGGTCAGCAGAAGGCCTGGTATGTTTTTGTACCGCTTGTTATCTTTTATGGTATTAGAGCCTTGCAAACATTAAGTTTTGCTATTAACGTTCCTATGGCGCACTTTGATGCTACTTCCTCTCAACAACCTAATCTGCCTACTTTGGATGTGAAATTGTCTGGCCCTAATGACTACCTTGGTTGGATGGCTACGTTCTGCCACTACTTTGAAGCCATGATCTCATTGGCTTCATTGATGGATCAAAACCAACACCTATGCAATTTGTTAATGATGCTGCAAAGATTGCTAGTACTATGAATCTAGAAAATGCTAAATGGTATAAACTGGATCAAACTCTACTTACCTTCATACTGTCTACTCTAGCACCATCACTACTCTCTTCTATGTATGGATTGAATATTTCCCAAGTAGCCTGAGAATCAATCACTACAAGATTTGCTTCCCAATCTCGATCCAGAATCACTCACCTCAGGAAGCAATTGCAGACTCTACAACAAGGTAACCTCCGCTGTTGTTGTGAGTATCTAACTCAGGCTAAGCTCTTTGCAGATCAACTCTCGATTGTGGGATAGCCAATCTTAGATGATGATCTTATCTCCTATGTCACAAATGGCCTGAATCCACACTTTGTTGAATTTATTAGTCCTTTGACATTCTCTCTGCACACCAGGCTATGAGTTTTACTGATTTCCATTCATAATTACTCAATGATGAGATGATGCTTGATCAGCTAAATAGACAGACAATTACTCCTAAAGTTGGACCGGGTAACATACCCCTCTCTGCACCAACAACTCCTTGCTGCCAGTGTAAACAGTGTGCTTGTCAACTCCGTGGAAAATTTGATCACAAGGCATTGGACTCCTACAAACGATTTGACTATGCCTTCCAAGAAAGACATCCACCATAGGAACTTGCCTCCCTTTCTACATAGAACAATGCTCCCAGAGCCCATTTTGCTCATCAAAATGATCAATGGTATATTGCAAGTGCTAACACCCATGTTACATCAAATATTGCAAATCTTGAACATCCTTAGGCTCCAAAAGGTAACACATCAATCGATGGTGTAGGTAATACCTCTGTCTTACCTATTAAACACATTAGCTTAACATCCATTCACGGACCACATAAAACCTTCATCCTCAAAGACATTGCTCACTGTTCAGATGTCTCCACAAATTTGATTTCAATCTATAAATTCTGTGCTGATAATAATGTCTTGATTGAGTTTTCTAATTGTGGCTATAAAATTAAGGACAAACATACAGGGGTTGTGCTGCTGGTGGGACACAGTAAACTTGGACTCTACCCTCTTCATCAACAACAAATCTCTTAGAATAAAGCTAAATGTCCACTGCTCTTTTTGGAGTTAACACTTCACGAGCAATGTGGCACAAGCAACTTGGTCATCCCTCCTCTTCCAATCTCAATAGAATCTTTCAATTCCAACATCTTCCAGTTCAAAATGTCTCTGTCTCAAATCATATCTACGATTCATGCTAATTGGTTAAACATCATCAACTCCTCTTTCCGGATTCAACAAGAAAGTCTACTGCTCCTTTAGAATTAATTCACTCTGATGTGTGGACATCTCCAATCCTATCTCTTAGTGGATGCAAACACTATGTAATATTCATAGATGATTACAGTAGATTTTATTGGTTGTATCCTTTATTCAATAAAGCTAATGTATTTTTCTATTTTGTCAACTTCAAGACCCTTGTTGAAAATCAATTCTCGAGTACCATTAAACAATTCCAAAGTGACAACAATGGTGAATACTTGTCGAATCAATTTAATAATTTTCTTGCAAATCATGGAATTCACCATCATCTAACTTGTCCCTATACGTCTCAGCAAAATGGCATAGTTGAGCGTAAACATAGACATATCATTGATACTAGCTTAACACTTCTTGTTAGATCAGGTTTATCAAAATCTTTATGCATTGATTCATTCCTTACTGCAGTCTATCTTATAAATAGACTTCCTTCTGTCACTTTTAATCATGAAACATCTTATTTCAAACTGTTCAAATCTCATCTAGATTATCGTCGTCAAAGAGTATTTGGATGTAAGTGTTTCCCTCTTCTCAGACCATGCATGCCAAATAAACTTTCTTACCGTAGAACCCCCTGTGTCTTTGTTAGTTACTGCTCTTGACAAAAGGGATACAGGTGCTATGATTTTCAATCTCGCAAAGTGTACATATCTCGCAGTGTCATATTTGATGAGAATTGCTTCCCTGCTCACGAGTCCAACACACGTGTGTCTCCTGCATCAACTCAACCTCCTGAAGATACTCATGCCATGCAGTTAACTCATTCAGGTACATTTTTTATACCTCCTCTACCAGATATTGTACCACCTCTACCTGCCAACACCAATCCACCAACTGAGCCTACAACCTGCACCAGTCAACCCAACTCACCAATTTCCTCACAAATTGAGCTTATACTTGAACCTGATAACACTAATTCTCCATCACATGCACCAACGTCATCCATTATCGATTTACCTAGGCCTATTACACTCACAGAACCACAAAATCCTCCCCCACATCAAATTGTCACTCGATCTCAAACTGGCAATTTCAAACCAAAATCCTTCACTAATTATCATACCTACTACTCCACATGATACCCTCTGAGAGCCCTACTCGCCGTCCAGCTTTCACTTGAACCTCGAACCTATAACCAAGCTGCTACCAACCCTGATTGGTGTTGGGCCATGGATTCTGAATATAATGCTTTGGTTGAAAATGGTACATGGTCCCTGTGTCCTCGTCCCACTAGTCACAATGTTGTTCGAAATAAACTCAAGATCAAACAGAAGCCTGATGGAAGCATAGAAAGATTTAAGGCCAGATTAGTTGCAAAAGGCTTTGATCACACTACAAGAAAATACGGTTTTGCCGACTCTTCCCCGCCGACGCTAACAAAACGCGTCGGCAAATTTCGAGCGGGGGCCGAAATTGGACGACGCGTTTTGTTAGCGGCGGGTGAAATTTAGATACGACGACGCTTTAAAGCATCGTCGGAGGCCAAAAGGATACGACGACGCTTTAAAGCGTCGTCGGAGGCCCGATCCCTCCTTTTTCCTCCCCGATCCCCTGCCTTCTCTGTCTCTCTCTCTCTCTCTCGCACGCGGAGCAAACCCTAACCCTTTCACCCAGCCGCCATCCCCCCCTCCTTCCTCCCCAATCCAACTTGTTCTGCTTTGGATCCCCCTCCCCCTCCGAGCTTCGAGGACGACGATGGCCGTCGAGAAAGGTGTTCTACCCCTCCGAGCTGGGGATACGGCGGTGACGGCGGGCGGGCTGTGGTCCGACGAGATGAGCGGCCATGGATGTAGGCAAATGGAGGCTGGGTTTGTGAGTTTCAAGACCCTCGTCCATCTCGTAAGTTTCATCTCCTCCTCACCTCTCCATCCACCCTTGCAGCCCCATCTCCCTCCAAGAACTTCTCCTCCTCTCACCCTCCCCTCATCGGAGGCCCAGGCCGCGGCTCGTGGCATCCAAAGTTCGATCAGGCCCCGAGGAATGTTCGAAGGGCTCGGAGGCAGCTGGAGAAGGAGATCGTGAGAGAGCTGTGATCCTTTCCTTTCCTCGGGTGGAGCCGCCACGTCGAGACAATCTTCGTCGTCTTCTTCCGCTCCCTCCCTCGCGTCGCTTTCCGCCGGGAGTGCCTGAGGACGCGGGACAACGCCGCCGTCGCCCTCGATTGGGTCTCCGGCAAGGAACTGCAGCTTCCCTTTGATCTCCGATTCTCATTCTTCTGGTTAGCTTCATTCCATTTCTTGAATTCATCTAATTGTAAGAATTACAGACTTTTGGTTCTTTTTCAAGAATCAAGATTGCAACCTGTTTTGTGGTTAACATCTTTTCTTGGAGGTAGGGTTTAGATAAGATAACTGGGGAATTCCCTGTTCCTTTTGAATTTTAGAAGAAATTCTTTACATCTGATTTCTTCTAAAATTCTTTACATCTGATTTCTTCTAAAATTCTCATGAAGACGCTTCAGGTTCTACACTGCTCTTTAATGTGGGAGGGTGGAGGGATAGAAACAGGGGAAACCCTTCTCTGCTCTCTTTCCCTCTCACCGAACCCTCGCTCGTCCTGATCGAGCGAGCCGGAATGGCGCAGAAGCTCCAGCACATATGTAAACTTTGATGAAATTGCATGTACTGCAAGCATCGCAATCTATACTTGTAGATTTCCACAGTTTATCTTACTGGATATACATTCATTGATTATAGATTTACTATGTTCTTAGGTGTGGTAAGTAAGAAGTGTTAGCTGCATAAATGGTTGAATTGCTTGTTGGTTTTGTTACTTGAGTGTGCTGCTATTCTCATTGAACCTCAATGGATTTGGCTCACTTGTTTACGAGTATGGCAAGTTTCACTTCCTAAAGCTGTATGCCTCTTGCCTGTGTCTGCGATTTGCTAATCTCATTTATGTTTGTAGATTAATGAGGAAGCAAGTGATAAAGTTTTGGAGGTGGAACAGAAATATAACGAGGTTCGCAGACCTGTCTACATTAAACGGAATGAAATCATCCAATCCATTCCAGACTTTTGGTTAACTGCGGTTTGTAATCTCTCTCTTTTTAGTAACTTTATAATTAGGCTACAACCTAATTAGGACACATGTATTCCATTGTTCTCATCTCTACCACATTCATGTTCTATTCATAGAAAGATACTGAACACAAGTCTAACAGTAATATTTGTTGAACATGGTTTTGTATCATTATATGTTGCATGATACTTGGATGCCTGACTTGTTTTCTCATTCTTTGTTTTGATTTTTTAATGCAGTTTCTTTAGTTGGTTTGGTGAAACTGAACTGAAAAATTTCTCAGATGGAGTAACAGATGAGGTAATAATTCATAGTAACATTGGAAAGACTGATTGTTTTGGAGTTTGGACTATTCCAAATCTTTCAAATCAATTTTTCTTTTTATGCTTCTGTTATCATAAAAAAAATTATATGATAACCTGGTCTTGATGTTTGTCTTGTTTTTTTAATCTTCCTATTTTATGAAGTCTGCTATCTTGTATGCAGATTCCTGTTTTCAGTTTTTGAATTAGTTCAAACCTCGAGCTTCTTTTCCTATACATTTTCTGTCTGCTTATGTTTCCTCTACAACAAACTGATGCAGGTGGCAGAGATTATCAAGGAAGATTTATGGCCCAACCCTTTGAAATATTTTAATAATGCAAGTGTTCTCCCTTCCATCCATTACTCTTTCTTTTGTCAAATATTGATATTTCTTCTCACCGAACATCATTTCTGAGTTCACCTAAGACTCTTCTGCACTTTTCAATAATCTGATGATGCAGGAGGCTGATGAGGAGGATTTTGATGGGGATGAAGATGATGAAGAGGTAAATGTCTCACTTGTTTGAGTTTTAAACGAAGCTAGCCAGTTTCTGATGCTGCTGCTGCTGTTGACTTAGTCAAAGGGGTACCTATTATGAATATTGGCCTCCCATTGCTTGTCTATTTTGCTCCAATTTCTTTTGTAGTCAAACTATTTGCTTTTCTATGATTTTATGCACTGTATCTGCAATCCTCATTAGTTGTGCTGCTATTTTTCTGTATCCATATGGATATAAACTGTTTATTTTAGCTTAATGTTGTGCGGGCGTCTAAAACAAACATTGTGTTTGACTCATATCTACATAAATCATATTGTTAAAAAGGAACCTTTAAATAATGGTTGCTAATTTTCCACTACAGTTTTTTCTTCTCAAGTATATGCATGTGTTCTTGTCTGCTGAAGCTTTATGCCCTCATTCTTGAAATCATCATTATTTTACTTCTTGTTGTATTATGATGACTTAAAATTAAGATTTCTTTGGAGAGATTGATATAAAAAATTTAGTGTTTTGATATAAAAATTATTGTTTTGAATTTCAGTTTTCCTGCTGTATGTGTAATTATTGTATCTTTTACCAGAAATAATTATTGTATAGGTTGTATTTCAGAACTAAAAGAACTCTTTGTATCTAAGGTCTGACAATGAGTTATATTTTAAATGGGCTAGTTTAAATTTATATGCATTGCACTGGGAATGTAACTAACAAGCAGTTAGTTGCTTTTGGCTATGCGACTATGGGTAGGATTTTTGATTTCTCAAACTTCTGCTCTCATTTATTCTTTAGTTCCATTTTATTTGTTCTGTGCTCTGTCTTTTGCTTAAGATCCACTCAGCTTTTGTGTTCATTATAAAATTCAATAAAAAAATTCAGCCAAAAAGGATGTATATACTACTCTAGTCTAGCATCTTTACTTGGTGTGGTGACTGATATTATAGTCATCATCCATTCTCTTTTTTTTTTTTCCAAATTCTCCACTTTGAAAAAAAGAATATTTACTGATCCATAGAAGTGCTTCTGCATATTAATATTAATAATTTATGCAACTGATGCAATCTTATTCTTAGACATGTTAATTTTATTTATTTGTTATTTTGTTTAGATGTTTTTGCACTTTTTTACAGAAATAGTGATTGGCAATGGCTTGAATTGACTTTCTCGATGTCCGTGGAAATTTGACTAAATTACAGAGTAGGCAACCCAAAAAAATTTACTCCTATGATTCCTAATAATTCTATCCACTTTGAGGCTTCAGAAGTCTTTATTTGATATATTTTGAAATCTCTGGTGTTTTGCTTCCTGAATATTCTCATGTTCCATTCCTCTGTTCCTAAGCCTTTAATACGGTGCAATCATGATGTTCGATAAGGTATCATGGAGACCTAACAAATGACTATCAAGTAAATTAAAGAGTGAATGCCATGAGATCATCTGTAGACAAGTATAGCACTATATTAAATCATGGACATGAGTTTTGCTTGCTGTAGACCTGTGCTATTGCTGTGTATTATACAATATCTTCTTATTTGCACACACTAATAAATCATGTGTGACCAATTATGCTATTTTTTGTCAGAAGGGATCTGAAGATGATGAGGATGGCGACCAAGATGATGATGAAGAGGAGGATGATGAGGATGATAGTTAATCCCTTGTAGCTTCTTTCATTTTGGCTTCCACCACTTGCTGTGGCGAGTGCAAGGCAAGCTTATGACTATTGAAGGGCTCTTGACTCAAGCGGGCTGACTTTCGATCATGCTTTAAGCTTTGTAGTTGTCAATTTTTGTACTTGGGGAGTTTCATGAGCCCTAGGTATAGCTGGTGGCGTGTCTAAAGCTAGGAGTTTATTTACTGATGTGGGTATTAAATGTTTGATCTTGGACTTATAGCATCTCCGTATCAAGAATCCAGGACTTTGTATGGGCAGCTGCTGCATCATTTTTTATGAACTTGTTTAGTTTTACATCAATTTAATCTGATCTCTTTTCCTCTGTCTTTTAGTTGGTTCTTCTTGATATCTCTGCATGGGGTAAATTTTCTTTTCATCTATGTTCTAGGGTCCGGTCAGTTTGAACTTTTGTATCTCTCGGCTCTCAGTAGCACCACTTGAGTTGTGCGTGCCCATTGTGTTTGTTTTGACTGTGTTGGGCCAGGACCCCACATCGGTCTTCGTCCCAGGAACCAATATATGGGACATTGTGCCCGTTGTGTCGACTAATTACATTTGTCGCATAACAAAATTTTTTTACATAATTTGTCATGCAATATATGGGAGAGAAGTAATGCACAAGCTATTAATCCAACTGGAAAGGATCGGAGCTTAGATTTAGGTCCGCCATCTAAAAAATCACGAATTTTTTTTTAAAAAAAAATAATATTCTAACAACGCTTTAAAGCGTCGTTAAAATCACGAAATTTTTTTAAAAAAAATTAATATTATAACGACGCTTTAAAGCGTCGTTAAAATCAAGAAATTTTTTTTAAAAAAATAATATTCTAACGACGCTTTAAAGTGTCGTTAAAATCAGATTTAACGACGCTTTAAAGCGTCGCTAAAAAGCGTCGCTAATTTCCGACGCTTTTGAAAGCGTCGGAAAATATTTCCCCACTGTAGCATAGGCGACGCTTTACCGACGCTTGGGAAAGCGTCGGGATGGTTTTTACCGACGCTTAAAAGCGTCGCTAAAGGCCAAAAAAAGCGTCGCTAATGTCCAATTTTCTTGTAGTGTCAACAAGATGGCATAGATTATGATGAGACCTTTAGTCCCGTGGTCAAGCCTGCTACAATTTGTACTGTTCTAGCTCTTGCTATTTCTCAACACTAGCATGTATGGCAATTGTACTAGTTCACTTGTTCAAACCTAAGGAAGGATTCCTTCAAACAGGTTGGACTAAATGCAAAGAAGAAAAAAGTTTGTGGAAGAAAATAGTTTCTCTGAATAGTAGATATATACGAATGAGAGGAGAAGATCTTGCATCGCATCATGTAGTTGGATATTAGATACCCTCTTTCATGAATTCCCTAGTACTAGTGCATCTGTCTGTCCCCTACACTGCAGGAATACTGGTGGCTGTGATCCGATGATGAGCCTCTGTACATAAGTTATGAGGCTGATGACCTAAATTTGTACATAAATGGCTTATCCCTTCATGTTCTTGCCAATCATATGTGCACTGCTCGATCCGATCCACAAACTAGCCAGTAAATTATCAATTAGGAAAATGCCAAATAAATTGCTGCTCATTAATTTTTTCCCTTTTATTAGCTTCCACTTCAGGCCTGCATTTCTTCTCAGTATATGGTTGAGCTCAAAAATAGTTGAAAAGTTTTGAGAATAATTTCAGCGATCTCTGAGGCACAAATAACAAACAAGCAAATGATCTATTTACCAAAAAGCAAGCCACCGATCTAAACCCGGAATATATGAGCAGAAGATAGATTATTGGAGATCCGATATTTTTTCTTCTTTCTAACATGCACACCATTGTTGTGTTTGCCAAGGGTTTATTTTCTATGATGAAATATGGGATAAAGATCACTGAGTAATGAGGAGAGTTGGTCGACAAGGACCCTATAAGCTTTTTTCAAGCAACATGGCATCTACTTTGAATACCAACCTCCTCTAAGAGAGAGACCTCAAGGGTGGGGTGGCAACCAGCTGAGCCATGGAACCTGTAAGGTCAATGGTTAGAATGCCATGCATAGACAAGTCTAAGTAGCGATTTCTTAAGTCTATCCCATGTGCGATCTCCGGTCAAGTCTTCAGCGCCCAATCTTTCCAATCTTCTAGATGAGGTTAAACTCACACTGTCCCACTTGTTCTCCAATTTGCATTCAATGGTCAATTAATCTAGAAGCCCACAACGGACCGGCACTTTATCACTCCAATCACTCCACATCTATAAAAAGCCTTCCCCACTCTTTTAAGTCAGGCAAAGCAAAGCAGCTTGTAAACCCTCCTTCATATCAAACCTTCAACACTTCCTCCCTTCTCCTCTGCTACTCCTTGTATCAAGATGGTTGCTGGCTGTGTCACCCTTAAGCAGGAAGTCACAGTCGGTATTGAGAGGCTATGGAAGGCGTTTGCCTGTGACAACCACAACTTGCTACCCAAGGTCTTGCCTGGCTTTTTTGTTAGCGGAGAGATTGTTGAGGGGAATGGCGGAGCCGGCACGATAAAGAAATTTAACTTCACCCCAGGTTTAAAATCTATTTGAAAGCAATATATGTCAAATTTTCCCACCTTTTGTCATAGGATTGTAACTATTCTAGTTGCACCATTCATAATGACCCATCTTCAATATCAGTGCATGACATATGGCTCGAACACTGCTAGATTATACACTTGTCGTAAACCAATGACGAGTGAAATCTACTAACGAAAGATCAAGAATTTGAAAGTGCCAAATTTGTATCTGGATTCATCAACCCTGCTAATTATATTCCTTTGAACAAAGCAGCTGTCAAGGTAGCCAGCTTTGCCAAGGATCATCTGGAAGTGGTGGACCATGAGAGCCACCTGCTGAAGTATGGTGTCATCGAAGGAGGCCTCATCGGGCAGCGGCTCAAGTCGCTGAAGTTTGAGGTCAGATACGAGGTGTCGGGCAATGGTGGTTGCGTGGTGAAGACCAAGATAGAGTATGACACCCTCGACGACAAGCCTCTGAGTGAGCAGGAGCAGGAAGAGTTGAAGGGATGGCTGGTGCTGCCACTGAAGGCTACGGAAGCCTACCTGCTTGCCAACCCCAGTGCATATGCCTGAAGTCTCTTGAGGGACAAATGGCTACAAATACTGTGATTGCTGCTATATGAAGCTGTACGCGCGCTCCTTGTTTTTCTGAGTGCTTCCCTTAGGAGGTACCCTAGGTGGCTTGAATAATTTGATGATAACGAGGTGAAGTAATGGTGTGCGTCACCTTCTGTTGCTTTCCCTTTTTTCCCCTTTATTTTCCTATAACATATCATGTAACGTGTTACTTACGTATAAATGGATGCTGTGAGCCTAGCGTTCTATTCATAAGGTTTCGTCGGTTCTTTTTCCTTTCTTCTCTTATTGTTTTTCCAAGTAAACGGGACATCAGTTAAATAAACGTTCGAGTGACTACTCTGTGAACTTAAGCCTAGTTGCAATCTTTTTGTTTATTATTATTAGTATGTTTTCTTTTGGAGAACGGCGACTAAGTCAGGATCAAGAAATGAATTCCACAAAAGCAAGGGGAGTTGCACCTCAATAGAGATCTTGGAGCTTTTTAGAATTGCACCAACTTTAAGCTGAAAAATGGTCATAGCATTCGCTTTTGGCATGACTCATAGATTCACTCTATTCTATTAGCATCTCTCTTTGACAATTTGTATGTCAAAGTTATCAAAAGATGCGCTACTATGGTATCATATAGGAACCAGGCGTGCTTTAAAGCAGAACATCAAACGATGAGGTCCTCTCTCTCTCTCTCTATATATATATATGAATCAAACCAAACTGAAGCATCTTTTGGATCTCCTATCTCTAAATTGACCTTCAAGAGCAGTATGTGCCGCTGTGAAAGCTAACCGAGAACGGTATCTTCTTAGTTCAATCTTTTTACAATTTCTTTAATAATAGTGGTGTTCTCTCTGTCCATTCTACAAATTCATTTGGAAAATTGCAGTACCTGAAAAGTAAAAGTTCTTTTTTTTGGTTGGCTTAACAGACCACGTACAGTCGAGGTCATATTGCTGGGCGGTGAGCTCGGGATGCCCTTTGTGGAGTTAATATAGAAATTGCATCTCATTTATTCATCAAGTGTCCCGTTCACTATAAGAATCATGTTCACTCTAAAGTTGTGCCTAAAGTTACAAGGTTGGAAAGCTTTTTGGACAACCTCAAGATGCAAAAGGATACGCACACCGTTTGGAAGGACCAAGGATCAACTCATCACCACATTTTGCTGGCAAATTTGGCTCGAGAAAAATCCAAGACCAAGGAAAAAAAATCTCCAGTCAGAGCTATCCTATGCAAGACTATTCAGACATCCAAGCTTGGAGCAATCTTTGTTCAAACAAAGACGTTGTTGACGGTCACAAAAAAATATGGATCCTCTTTGTCTCGTCATTGACGCACTCTAGCTAAATAAAAATATCTCATCCTTGTAAGCGTCTCGCTTGCAACAAGAAAAGGGCATCACCTAAAAAGTTTCAGATTGGTTACAACGGGCGTACACTTGTTCTATTTTTGGGCGGAGATGAGGGCTGCTTGGGCTAGACTCAGACATGCGCGTAACTTCTTGAGAGCTGATACCATTATATTGGAAGACAACTCAGCGACAGTAATCAGCTGGATCTAGAGGCAAACAGGAGATGTGGGCTCAAACTCCCTGATTCAAAATATTTGCCCAATGGATACAATCCGCTCATGGTAAGACTTTATATGGGTTCGATGTACTCTTATCTTCAACGAATGGTCCAGCATTCAATGATGGTCGTAGTTGTTCTGCCTTTGTGGTGAGGCATGTTTATAGGGGGCAATAGTGTAGTGACTAGATGGCCTTTTTTGTGGCGGATCATTCGGAAGGACTCCCATGGACTCCGCAGGCTCATATATTCAGTATATTTAGAGATGGCCTCAATACTTTTCTAATTAAAGTTGAATCTCTGCCACAATCATCTCCAGCTGATTCTATAGATCCTCTAGCTAATTCAGCCAATACTTTCCTAATTGAAGCTGAATCTTTGCCACAATCATCTCCAACTGATTCTTTGGATCCTCCAGCTAATTTAGCCAATACTTTTCTAATTTAAGCTGAATCTCCGCCACAATCATCTCTAGCTAATTCTCCAGATCCTCCAGCCAATTCAGCCAATACTTTTCTAATCGAAGCTGGATCTCTGCCAGAATCATCTCTAGCTGATTCTTCGAATCTTCCTGCTAAATCAGCCAATACTTTTCTAATTTAACCTGAATCTCTGCCACAATCATCTCTAGCTGATTCTTTGGAGTGAGGCATGTTTACAGGGGGCAATAGTGCTGTGGACTAGATGACTACTTTTGTGGCGGATTATTCGAAAGGGCTCCCATAGACTCCAGAGGCTCATATATTCAGTATATCTAGGGATATTTTATTTTTTGACTTTTAGAGCTGTATTCATACCAACCCTGTATAATAGGCTGGCAAAAAAAAATCTAAAATAGAGAAGCAATACCATCAAAAGTAATTATATTCTGCACCCGATCTACCAGCTTGGCTATAGATCAGATCAATATTAACCCACCACGTGTCCATGGAATAAAAAATAAACCCTATCGAAGGATTGGAATGGTTAGGTTGTATGTTCTACACGAAAGAATGCTCGTTCTTCTTTCACAATATCGAGTGTTGGATCTGAAAGCATTCCGAACTCCTTTATTTCATTCATCAGCCTATACAGATCTCAAAGCGATCATTGCATGATTCAATGGTGGATTCGACACCGGTGCCCTAGCTTCTTCCTCAGCCCCGGGCACCGTTCCAAGCTCGTTGCATTCCTCAAAGAAAGACCACTCTTTCGCCCGCCGCCGCCGCCTGCACCATGGACGAAGGCGCAGTCATTCGCTTTATTCCATCTTGCTTTCGGTCATCCCCTCTGGAGGGGCGAGAGGAGCGTGCAATGTCTCCACCCGTGCCCCATAGCCTCTCTCGAAGGAAGAATACAGTAATCCCCTCTCCTCCGCCCTCCCCAACCTTCTTATAAATGCCCTCACCCTCCCCCAGGCTTCCCTTTGTAGCAGCAGATTTGCTTCTTGGTCCTCCCCATCGTCATGGCCATCTCCCTCCTTGCTTTCACCGCATTCCTCCTCCTCGTCCTCGATCTCGAGGAGGGCTACGTCTTCCCCACCGCCGCGGCCCCCGAGGGCATCCGTCGGTCGTCGAGTTTCCCAATGTCAATGATTCCAACAGTTATTGGGTGCATGAGTGCTATGTTAAACTCGATCATTGACTTTTTCCCCTTTTTTCTTAATTTCTTTGAGAATATGCTATTTAGCATCGGTTTGTGTGCTTGTAAACTTCAATCTTTTATTTTTTTTTTGTCAGTTGTGTTAGAGATAATATTGAATCTCTGCCACAATCATCTCCAGCTTCGGATCCTCTAGCTAATTCAGCCAGTACTTTTCTAATTTAAGCTGAATCTCTGCCACAATCATCTCCAGCTGATTCTCCATATCATCCAGCCAATTCAGCCGATACCTTCCTAATTAAAGCTAGATCTCTGCCATAATCATCTCTAGCTGATTCTTTGAATCCTCCAGTTAATTCAGCCAATACTTTCTTAATTAAGCTGAATCTCTACCGCAATCATCTCCAGCTGATTCTTCGGATCCTCCAGCTAATTCAGCCAATACTTTCCTAATTTAAGCTGATCTCACACGATTACAGATGATAGTTTTGTACAGCCTAGGACACTTGTTATTTTTTCTTGAAACCTTGTTTTCTATACTTAACACATGTACAGTACATCTATATTAATGCAAAACATCAAAGGCCTAGTATGTTTTTGTACCACCTGTTATCTTTCATAGTATTAGAGTCTTGCAAATATTAGGTTTTGCCATTAATGTTCCTATGGCGCACTCTGATGCTATTTCCTCTCAACAACTTAATCTGCCTACTTTGAATGTGAAATTGTCTAGCCCTAATGAGTACCTTGGTTGGGTGGCTACGTTCCTGCCACTACTTCGAAGCTATGATCTCATTGGCTTCGTTGATGGATCGAAACCAGCACTTGTGCAATTTGTTAATGATGCTGCAAAGATTGCTGGTATTATTAATACAGAATATGCCAAATGGTATAAATTGGATCAAACTCTACTTACCTTCATACTGTCTACTCTAGAACCATCACTTCTCTCTTCTATGTATGGATTGAATACTTTCCAAGTAGCCTGAGAATCAATCACAACAAGATTTGCTTCCCAATCTTGATCCAGAAACTCACCTCAAGAAGCAATCGCAGACTCTACAACAAGGTAACCTCCGTTGCTGTTATGAGTATCTAACTCAGGCTAAGCTCTCTGCAGATCAACTCTCGACTGTGGGATAGCCAATCTTAGATGCTGATCTTATCTCCTATGTCACAAATGGCCTCAATCCTCACTTTGTTGAATTTATTACTGCTCTGACAATCTCTGTGTGACACCAGGCTATGAGTTTCACTGATTTCCATTAAGAATTATTCAATTATGAGATGATGCTTGTGTTAGCACATCTCCTAATTCTAGGAGACTTGATGTGGCCCACTTGATCAAGCTTATCCCACATCAAGATAAACCTCGTTTAAATGGTGATTAAATCCAATAAAGAAAGATGTTATATGGAGTTTATCTTATCTGGTAGTTTCTGTGATGGATGAAAACTAATTAGAGATAAACCTTAAAGATAAAGATCCATGTTCCTAACCTAGCACTATAAATGTGGATCCATCGCTTAAGGTACTTAAGTCCTGCGGTTGGAAGCTCCAAATCTTCTATTTCTCCTGCAGATCTCTTCTTCTTCTTATGGGCGAAGGTTAGTAAAAATTTGTTTACTTTATGAAATCTTCTGCTGCGCATAGTTTTTCTTATATTGTGGCATCAAAGCCTATCTTTGGCTCATGTTGTTTAGCATCAATGGAGAATTTATATTATTTAAGCATGTGAAAATAGTTTTGTTTGGGCGACGCGGGACTAAACCCATCTTATTCCATCTTCCTCCTCGTTTTCTACTCCTAAAATTCCCCTTACCAACAGATCTGGCCATGAATCATTCTTTGATTTCTTGGCTAGATCTGATTCATGAAGGATGAGAGAACGAAGGGGAAGAAGAGGAAGAACAGCAAGGGAGGCTTCCCGCCGCTGGACGGCCGCCCTATGCCGTGCGACGGAAGTGAGTCCAGGCGGCTCGCACGCCTCCGCCGCGGGCGGACGTCGCTGCCCAAAGGGCAATCATTGCGATGCCACCTCCATCACGGGTCGAAGCGGCTGAATCAGGCCTCCCTCGCCAGCCATGGCCGCCGCCGCCCACGGCTGCCATGGCTGACGGCGGAAGGGGAAATGGGAGAGAAAGCCACGGCCGCCGCCGAGGCGCCGTGGCCTCCTCTCCCGGTGGCCGGAAAGGCCACTGGCCGGGCGCGGCAATGAATCTCCGCCGGGCCGCGCCACCATAAAAAAACAAAAACAAAAAAGGAGATGAAGGGGGTCTTCTTCCCACCGTGTCTTCTTCCCGTCGGAGGGAGCAGCGCGGCGCCGCGCGCTCACGCCGGCGGCCACTCGTGGGAGGCCTCTCCGGCCGCATGGGAGGAGGAGGGAGGAGGCGGCCGCCGCCGCCGGTTTGGCTCCCTCTTCTTCTCCCTCTTTGGATCGGTTGGGGAAGAAGATGAAGGAGAAGAGGTTTCGGGTTCGGGCTTGAAACCCGAAACCCGAAACCCGAAACCCAAATCCGTTTGGCTGAAAAAAGGGAAGTTTTACAGTTAACCCCCTTCAGTATGTTAATTCAGAAAACGGTGCTTCCGAAATTTATACTTAATCCCCAGGGGAAATCAAAATTACATAAAGGTTCTTGAATATGTTTAAGAGACCCCTGACATATGTTATTTCACAAAAGGGTGATACATGCATAAGACAAAGATGATTAAATTTTTGCATATTTGTGGTGACGAGCCAAAGCATCTTATAAATTTTTGAATGCTTTAATTTAGTCAATGGTGAACAAAGTCACACAGCACGTTTTAAAGTGTCCAAGAGGCTCTTCAAGGCAAAGATGCACGAAGGGCAGTCTGTCCATGATCACTGTTTGACTATGATTCAAGGATCTAGAGGAGCTTGAGAAGCTCGGCATGACCATGCACAAGAATTGCAAGTGGATTTGATCCTGCAATCCCTTCCAGATTCATTTGGGCAGTTTAATAGTAAACTACCATATGAATAAAATTGATTGCACCAAGATCGAATTGTTAAATATGTTGGTAACTGCTGAAGGGGCCTTGAAAGGTTCAAGGGCACTGTTCTCCGCTGCAGAGTTGGCTGCTACTTTCAAGAGAAAGTCTACTTGGAAGAAGAAAAAGTCCGTGAAGAAGCAGAAGAGCGAGAAAAGCCAAAGAAAGAACTTGAAGAGAAAAAGGCTGATGACAAAGGAAATGTTTCCACTGCAACGTCGCGACGGTCATTGGAAGAGAAACTGTCCTTTATATCTCGAGAGCCTGAAGAACAAAAAGGGAGACACACCTTCAGAAGGTATATTAGACCTGCTCGTTATTAAAACTAATGTTATGGTTTCTTCTACTTCTAATTGGGTTATTGATTCTGGTTCTAGTACTCACTTGTGCACTACTATGCAGGATCTAAAGAAAGTAAAAGGCTAGTGGAAGGTGCAGTAACCCTTTGGGTTGGCAACGGTGCAAAAGTTACTATTGTAGCTGTGGGCACCTATCCTCTACGACTAACCGTCTGGATTTAGTTTGATACTTAGAGACTGTTATTATGTACCTGCTGCTAGCAGGAATTTGATTTCTATTTCATGTTTAGCACATGATGATCATATTTTTACTTGATAAAGACTACTGTTCCATTTATTTTAGAAATAAATTGGTTGTACGTGGTTTCATGATTGACAATCTTTATCACTTACATATGGATATATTTGTGAATATATCTGAGCAAGTAGTGAGTGCCATAGGATCCAAAAGATCCAGAGATGAGATCAACCAAAAGTATTTGTGGTATCTCAGACTTGTCCATATTGGAGAAGATAGAATAAACAAATTGGAGAAAGATGGGCATCTTGGGCTCATTGACTTCCGAGTCATATCCAGTTTGTGAATCCTGACTTCAAGAAAAAATGGTCAGATTATCCTTTGTAGGACATGGAGAGAGGACCACTGAGATACTTTTTTCTGGTTCATACTGATGTGTGTGGCCCATTCAATGTGCAAGCCAGAGATTGT
>NW_024068876.1:0-89008 GCF_009389715.1 Phoenix dactylifera | reverse complement strand
TCTAGCCAACTTGTAATATTATTAGAGTCATTATCATAACCAAAATCTGTCATAGTTAGATCTATATATATACATATACATTCTGTACATACTATTGAAGGCAAGTGAATTCACATACAATTTAGAATCACTGTCATGGCCTCCATGAGCTCATGCATGGGATACCCTCCATGGACTTATGCGTTGGATAGCATTTTTGGGCTTACGCATGGAATTTTATCAGTGGGTCATGGACTTGGTTTGCCCAAAGCCGGAGAAATATATTATGAGGGCTTACGTGCATGTTTAGTTGTACAAGCTTTTCAAGAATTGATATGGTATTCATTTTATTGATATTGTTTATTGATTATTACTAGTGATATAGTAGTTCGGGATTCTTACTAACCTGAAAAAGCTCATATCCTTCCTTGCATTTTTTTTGTTTTCAGAGTCATGAAAGGCGTAGTTTCGATTAAGAAGGACAAAGAGTTCGTGCTGTTAGTAGTTAGTTAGCTAGATATCTTTGTTTTTTGTTTTATTTTACTGATATTGATGGACATTTGAAACTCTGTAATTGATCTAGTTGCTTATTTAATGTTAGTGGTATTATTGGATTGATTTGATTGTTATTGGTATTTTATGGATATTGTTCATCTTAGGCTTTGCATGCTTTTTAGGGCTTCGCTTTAGAGATTATGTGGCGTGTCACGTGGTCGACCCAGGAGATGGCATGGATTTGGACCGTGACAATTATAGAGATTTAATCCTCTTCTTCGTCTCATATGTGCAGTTTCCAGATGCTAATTTCAAGTGAAACTTCAAATTACGGAACTCGCCCATAACTTCTTTGAAGTTTATGCATAACCAGTCATAGGTATATTCCAGTAGAGGAACGTATTAACAGGATAATTAGACTTGAGTTGCTCTTTTGAGTTGTTTATATCTGTTTTTAAAACAACTCTTGTATCACTGTATGCATCTAAATTAGCAGCTATCAGCTTTTCCGCTCTTGATTGGTGTGGCCAATGGACCAGATACCCAATTATGTTTTTTGATCATTACCTGAACGCTTAGGCAATTATTATTTATAGGTAAATTCCTACTTCAAGCATGATTCCCGCAAACAATGCTCCGTCGCTTCTTTGGCATGAATTTTCCCTGGTGCAGCTTCCACTAGCAAGCAATGCTCCATGTTTCTAGGACCCTCACCAGGTTATATAAATTCTTTTATTCTGCTATTCAAATACATTACCAATATTAAATTGTATCTTCTGCTTCATTGTTATAGTCAACAACAGACTCATAATGTCTAGTTCCTTGCAGGAAATGGTGCGTCCTGCCTGTAGGAGTCATCCCTTTCTATCATTAAAAGTGGAGAGAAAGGCGATGAGCTTTGTAATCAAAGGTCATGACTCCAAAACTAGTTGCGTGCTGAGGATCGACGCATCTTCGACTCCGACTATCATCGGAGCATAGCTAAAGAGCCGTCTGGAAAGGTTTCACTTATGCAAGGCTCATCCTAGGTGTTGATTGTATTTATCTCGAGGGGATTCTGCCACGGTGATAAAAACAATTTCAAGGCCAAATATAGGAATAACGATGGACAACTACTGCTTACGAGAGATACACGGACTATCGAGAGGATGTGGCTCCTTCCGGACTACTCATGTCTACCGGAAGGCAAACATAGCTATTGACTAAAGTCACCTCCTTTATTGCCCAATATTTGGATGAGATTTTTTGAAAGAATCACGAGATTGGTTTCTTTCCCTCTTCGTCATTTTTTTTTCTGATTTTATTGGCGGTACTCATGCAAGACCAGTATGAGTCGTCGTTGTATTAAAAAAAAGAGAGCAAAGAGTGGGGTAAAAAATAGCAATGATGTATGCAATTACCTTCCTTTGCTATAGAGCACACTCTGAGCTTATATCATGACAATCCTGTTGCCATTAACTTGATACGTAAACATTTATTATCCATATACGAAATGTGAGAATTTCTTTCTCTATAAAGCTACATATATATTACGACATCGAATTTGGTATGTTAATATTCTGAACGACATCTTTATTTCTTATGGCATCTTAGATAATAACTTTTAAGACAAGCTCAGATATTGCAACATATAGCACAAAGTAATTTCTTAAGCTGACATCCTACAGAACCTTGTACATCTAGGAAACCAAATTACAGATTTTTATCCTGCGCATAGGTTGAAGGTCAATTGGAGCCGAAACTTAAAGCTATATTTAGGATTAATGCAGCAAATCAACGTTGCATACTTAATGCGTAAATTGCCGGTCTCGCTGTTTCTTGATGCAGGCTAGCATGCACACACACATGCAGGCTCGCTTTTGGATAAGTAAAATTATAGCCAAGGGGACGGTTAGATCAGGATCAACGCAAGGCTAATCAGATAGGAATAATCTTAATGGATGAAAACAGTGAATAATTTGGAATCCTTGATCTCTTAGAGATAGCATGTGATGATTTTGTAGGGCAATAGCAACTACTCAGATAAAAAAGTTTTTTTTTTTGCGAAACAGATAATAAGCTTATTATTCTGCTTCATGAGTGAAGCAGAAGAACGGTTTCTGCAGGAGAAGCAAAATGATATAGGAGAAGCCATCGATCATCCTCTCAGATATAGAAAAATTAGCATGCAGTTAATCTAGTCATCAAAACAAAAAGCAATCCAAGTCCAAACGTCCTAATTCCATTTTAGTACGTAGCAGTCATGCATGCAAGGCTAAGTTTTCTCCTCAGCGAGTGTTCAGTTATTAAAAAGATGTCTAAAAATGGAAAAATAATATAATTGTAAGAAAATGTGAATATGAAATTCTACATAAAGCATAAATTTTCAATTTAATGATTTTAGAATTCTACAAAATTTTATCCGCAATGAATCACCCTTCATCGTGCAACCATAACTCTTAAATTGCATCAAAGTAGTTGGATCTCTATCCCATTTGTCGGCTGTTCAGGAGCCCAAATAGGCCAGCGAATGAGCTGCCTGGTTACGCTCAAAGGGTACAAATGCGAGCCTGAAAACCCCAAGTAGAGTTACCTATGTAATCTCGGACGGAAGTCCAGCGACGTCCGCTCCTTCCACCGGACCTTCCAAGTTCGCCCCTTCCTCCTCGTTGTGGTTAAAATATGAAAGATGATATCTAGCTAAAAGAAAGTTCAGCTTCTCAGTACCAGACCCAAAATGGAAATGTTGGAAGAGCTCTCCCTTCTCTTTTCTCGGCCATTGTGTAGAATATTTTTCAAGTCATCTCCATTGCGCTATTCAGCCGCTGTTCTCAATTGTGGCCTAGCCTTTCCTACTCAGCTACCGTGGGCATAATGGCACTCATCTTTCGCCGCAGTACTCCAAGCTCGGGCAGAACGCCGGCAGGCACTCAAATCAGTCTTGAGGTGGACGAGAATCCTCTCCTTTCGCCCTCCGACCATGGGTTCCACATCAGTCTCTCGGTAAGCTTGAAAGGCAATAATGGTCTCGGAAGCAGGGGGGGGGCTTATAATTAGAGGGCACAGCAAGTTTCGGATGCTTACAAACGTTCTACTTTCATCTCCCTCCGACAACAGCACTCGGTTGTCGTGATCATGGTGTTGGCCACTCATTCAACCCCATCTGTGGCTCAGGGAACCACCATCCAGCTTCCATGCCTAGGCCTATGAGCCATGAACGATCGCAAATGGCATGCAAGCAGCCCGATCCCTCACCAGCTTTGCTGGGCCAAAGGGTTAAAGTTGAGACAGGAGCGCAACTTTATAGGCCTTCAAGAACTTCACTCGATGTCTAAATAAAAATATAGAGAGAAGTTAATGATTATAAAGAATCACACTGGTCAAACTCATGCAGATGGGCCTTCAGAGTTTGACGCCCTATTGCTCACCGTTAAGTACATATGCACTTTGAACCAACGAAGAATGCAGATTTCAGGGTTCAGACTCTAAAGTAGTAGTCGCCGAAGAATGCCTGATCTTCAACATTTCAGTTTTTGGAGCGAGGCTAAGGACAGCTTGGGCTGGTTTGTATCATGCTCGGTGGGTGCTACTGACCAACGCTATCATACTTGAATGTAATTCGGTTACAATAATTAGTTGGATCCAAAAAAGTACTGAAGACATTGGTAGTTGCTACCTCCTACTCCGGACATGTGAAGAATAGCTCGTGGCGACATTACCTTCCAAGCCAAGTACGTCTACAGAGGTGCTAATGGAGCTGCAAACTAGGTGGCTTTTTTGTGGCTAATCACTCCAAGGGTCCTTCAGATTGGTGAGAGAGATATGCCTAATACCAGGTTGGTATGAGTCGTCTGATGCAGCAAAAAAAAAACAAAAAAGTTTACATGAAATTTTATTTTTCGAGCGTACAATTTTAGCAAATTTCAGCAAAAAGAGAAGAAGCCGCATCAATGTGGTGGAAGCATGCTTTCATTGTGTACGACGATAACATCTCCAAAAGAAACCACAAAAAAATTGTTTGAGCAGTACATAATTCTAAATTTTTTGCAGCATGACAAACAGTGAATTTCAAATCAGAACCCTGTGCAGATGAAGCATACTATTCTATTAAATTTCCGTGAAGATGTCTGGCTTCAAAAGAAATTAAGCTGCCTGCGTAAGTACCAAATGATGAACGGAAAATATACAAAGGCCAGAAGAGTCGAGAGAAGCATGTTCATGGAGATTCAGAGTCATCAAAAATCTGCGAGAGCATATACGGTAATAGATGCTTGAAGATCACGGTCCACTTTGAAATGATAGTGAGAAAAATCTAAACAGCATAATGAATATTTGACATAAAAAGGTTTATCAATCGCAACAGAGAAAGAGAATATAGCAAATAATAAGTGATCAATCTGTCGAAATCATCACCAACTAGTCTGAAAAAAACAACAGCACTACAAAGAAAAGATGTATAAGAATAGCGATACCAGATAGATTGACCATGGGGGATTGCTGATCTAGACTAACCAAAAGTAGAATGCCTTCGGAGATAGTTAGTTGTGAAGAAAAAAAGAATAAAAAATTATTTGTTATACAGCTGTTAAAAAAAAAAAAACTGCCAACAAGGGTATTCCAGTTTATCTGGATATTGCAACTTCAAGGAATATGCTTGTTGTTTAGAATTTCGCTCCAAGATTGGTTAGCTCTACTAATTTCACGTTCAGAAAGGAAAGAAATCATATATTCATATAATCTACACTATAAGTCTAAGCAGAAAACGAAAAACACTGAAAATTTGAAAACACTTGCAACCTTATGCTATAAGCAATTCAAGAAGAAACATAGTAAATAATAATCATCAAATGATTTAAGCATACCTGTGATGCAACTGGTTAATTAACAGTGCAGCACTGGGTGAAGCTTTAGGGCAAATATAGGTAATTGACCGTCCCGGTGAAAATGCATTACTTGCACAATAATGGGGATTTAGAATTGATTAGTAAATAGCAGCACAATCTATTGCAGTCAATCAACATGTTTTGGCAGCAAAAACAATTAACTCATTGAATAAGATTTAAGCATATTTTTTCATAAAAAAATTAAGCATATTAGACTATTATTTTTAATGTATGTGCTTGACTATGTCCACATCGTAACTTTACCTCTCTAAAGGAATGTAATATTAGCAACTCCCTTAAAAGTCCTTCTTCAGAACTAAATAGTACTATGTGACTGGGAAGAGTTGAATTTCTAAACATGTCAGTCACAAAACCAGCTGGATCCATCATGAAACGATCTGACTCATCCAGGTTCCCTTTGTTGCCACTGGAGACAAAAAAAAATCTGAATCAGTAATAAACTTTCATATTCGATGCACAAGTATTTCTGACCAAATATCAAGGTCCTCAATAACATGTTTTCTCATAGAACCCTCACTGAAACTAATATTGACCATTATAACAGTTATAGCATCCATTATTTTTCCCAAAAAGCAAGTTGCAAATTTTTGATATTAATATAAGCACCAAATATTATGGCTACTGTTATGATCCAAAATAATGGGTAATAATGGGAAAAAATGGCATTACCTTTCCCACTAACTTTTCATTAGATAAAATAGTATTATTTTTGGACCGTGCAATCACTTTTGGAGGGAATTTTGAGGCAAAAGGTTTTGAATTTTGAACAGAATATTATTTTATTAAAAGAAGTTGCAAGTGAAAATAACATTTATTATTTATGTTATAAGAGCCCATTATAATGGGAAATAACAGAAAACAACAGCTGTTATATTTTTCCATTTTATTTACCTCAATAATGTAATGTGGGGTCCCTAAACCGTTACAACGGGTGTTATAACGGTTACAACACCATTATTTCTAACCATGAAATTTACATATGCAAAATAAAGGTTGAAAGAATGCTCAAAAAGGAATCACCCCGGAGTGCAATCCAGAAAGCGCATTGGGAGGTTATGATGCAAAGTAGAGTAATAAGGCGTTGAGTGGCAGGGCATAAGGAATAGAATGCTCTTCACTTTTCCATCATGGGCTTCTTTAGATAGATAGAACATAACATCTTCACTTCCTCTCTGGCTGGCAAATTTGCAACGTAAGAATCAACAAAGAAACTTTTAAACCCCAACCCAGCTAAGCCGACAACAATGACAAAAGAGACAATATACTACATTGAAGATGTCAATGGTAATTCCGTTATCCACTTTTATGATATGATGCAAGAGAATTTGTTTAGACTAAACTTTGGAGAATGGGAAACAAGAAAAGAGAAAAGGTAAACCAACAAGATTTTACAAATATTAATGAGCATTGTGTTACCTGATGGATTAAACTCGTATATAATGCCATCGGAACATTGCTCAAATTGAGGAAAAGAACAGCCAGATGCACTCTTGAGGGGCATCTATTGCAAAATTTGGATCTTCTTTTTGGATCTGAAAGATCAGGTTTCAACATAATTTCTAAGGAATATCCGGAAAACATCAAACCTATTGGAAGCACGGGCAGAACAAACCTGTAGTATCCAATCTTTTTTATGAATTAAGTGATGAGAAAGCAACTAAAGATAAATGGCATTCCATCAATTTAACCAGAACAATACATTCTGAAACTAAATTATTAGAGAATACCTGAATTCTTTGTGACCAAGCATACTAAAAACCCCTATAACCCAAGCAATTAGACCTGAAAGCCTCCATTCCTTGGACTTAAAGATGCCAACTACTGAAAACGGTAAGAAAGTCAAGAGCATGACTGAAAACCCCTGAGTGAAGTACCAGTGCCATTTGTGAGTTCCATAGTAGTCCCCTCCAGAAGAAAGGAAATTAAACTTAAGAAAATTCAGCGGCACAAATATCCATGACCCATACATCCAGCAATCAAATAAAAGTGCAACGGCAACCACCAAAACCCTGTCAATGTCAGAAAATTATTAAAGAGAAAGATAATTATAATAGCTAAAAAAAAGGGACTGCATATCAGCATATGTAAAAAGTAACACACAAGAAACTGTGTCAGCTTGTTGTGCAGTTATACCCATCATCAAGCTTAATCTTTAAAGCAATAGGTCATTAAGACATAATTAGTCAGGATATAAAAATCTGAAAAGGATTGTTGCCAACATCTACAACAATTACCTTTCTTTATGTCGTCTCAAGAGCAAAACCTCCCTACAGTCAGCAGCAACTTTGATTGAAACTAAAATGAACTTTTGATCTACATTCCATACACAGTTCATTATCTGTGACATGTCTACCCTGTTCTTTCATTTATTTTGCATTTTTTATGTTGTAGTTGATTGCTAAAACTATCTTTCTGGATCTTGTAGTCTCGTAGTCCATTTGAGAATTTAGTGGATCAACCAGACTTTTGAGGGTATCATTTCCGCAAAGGCAATATAGCTTAGAAATTACTAATTTAATGGCATTATATTGCTTACAGAACAGGTTATATTCCTAAAATTATGTAATGACATTTGATCAAGAAAAGACAAAGCCTATACCAACCTCGATCCTTGATAAAAAATAAGTAAATAAACAAATAGAGGATGGCATAAAGTAGGTGCTTGAATCTGATGGCAAGAGATAGATGAAAAAAATTCTAAATAATATAAGCGGTGTGAAGTGGATATACACTCTTCGATTGTCGTTTCCATAGATGATTACAGTGGTACATGCAAACATTATAGGGCAACAATATATCCTCTGTGGTTTAGGAATTTTTTGCATGGCACATATTTTTTATGTGATTTAGTTTCACATTTCCTCTTCCTCACCTTAAGCGATTGGCTAGTTTCTTCCTAAACTTCTATTGAAAATTGTACCATAGGTTGTGCCATAAAAAGAGTATTGCATCATGAATTTAGTTAATAAGAGGTTTGGATTCCTTTTTCAATCTTCTTCAATCTATGGATGGTGAAGCAAGCAGCAAGCATAAATCACCTTATCATGAAACTTCATAATGCAATTGCTGACATTAAAACCTAACTCAGTTGACAAAGGACAGGGACAGTTTCATTTTGAATTGCATTATGCATACTTTCCTTGTATGTTTCCTTGTGCTATGAATCAAAAGTAATGTAAGGAGCAACCTTGCAAATTGCAAATTCTTCAAGTTTTGAATTAAAATAAGATGATAAGCAATGCTACGACAAACAGACAGAAATTTATTACATACCCTATAGGAATTACCTCAAAAAAGAGGAACTCAAATCTTGACTGCAGTCCAATTAGATCCAGCAACCCAACATAGAGCCATGTAATAGCACTTGTTGGTCGAATGGCACAAGCTAATGCTGCTACAAGCAAACCCTTCCTTGAAGCAGCAGCAGATCCCTTCGAAGATCCACCAGCTGAGAGCCATAAGAATATTCCTATCACAGTCAGCACCGTCTCCAAACTATTTGACAATGTTCGTGTGATGCAGAAGAACATGAACCAGTTTGCCAATTGACAAAAGAGCTGCGCAATAGAGTTAAGGACATAATCTTTATAAAATAAGATAATAGCATTTACCGTGGTATTTAATTCCATAAAAAAGGAATGCGCGCGCGCGCGCACAAGTTGAAAGGATACCGCCCATCGTGCCACATGCTCATCAAACACGAGCTTAGAAAGTTTGTACAGGTACAGATCGCCAAACGTTGCAAAAAAGGATTGCAGAAGCCGTGGAACCTTCACCTAAGAAATAATCGACAGAGAACCATAAGTCAAAGAGTCCGAAGCAGGTATCTGTGAATTAGCCCTGAAGGAAAGAGGGAAAAAGAACAATGCCTCGCGGGCACAAGAATTCTTGAAAAGATTTGGGTTGCTCATTTCGAGAAAAAGGTCAAAAAGAAAGAGAATCCTTGAAATGATCTGCTTGACTATGAATCTAAATAATCAGTTCGTGTCTTCGTGATGGCTCTGAGAACCTTTATCTTGAATTCCTTCAAGAAACCCTCTTTTTACGCCCAAAAGATTCATCCTGCCTATTTTAGGCGGAAAATTAATAAGGAGAAGAGAGAGGAGGCAGAGAGTAGTCACCATGAACCAAGGGGTGTCCAAGCGAAGGAAAGCCAGGATCTTGTAGAGCAGAGCGAATGGCAGAGGATGGAGATAGCTGCGGATCCCCTTCTTCCACTCCCAGGTCAGATGCCCGTACCTAATATCAATATTCGAATCAAATGGAATCGAAGTGCAGAGCTGTTCTTGGGAGCGAGAGAGGGAGGAAATGATACCCGAAAACGATGCGTTGGGCGACCTCGAGTGACTGCCAGTGCTCGTCCGGGTTGAAGTAGGTCTGAACCAGCAGCGAATTGATGGCTCGGAAGGCAAGCGACAACGCCCATTATCCCATACCCTCCTCTTCGACGAGAAGACGGCGGAGGCGACCCCCCTCGAAGACCACGACGACATCTTTTCCCTTCTGTCTCCTCCTCCTCCTCGGCAGGACTTGGGGTTTGGGGTGCGATCCGTCGTCCTCGACGGAGGCAAGTCCGATCGTCGCCGATGGCTCATTTTCGGTGAAGGGATTGACGACGAGCGAGCACGGTGTAATTCTTGTTTCCGTGTTCCACTTCCCTGCGTGCATTCGGATCTGACCGACGGTTACAGGCCGTGCGCGTGCAAACGCTGGTAAACTCCTGATCAGGCCAGTCGATCTGAGCCGTTCGGATGACAGCGCGCCGCTCGAGAGCTCCGCAATCCGGATCACCGTTCCTTGCGACATTCTTATGTAGCCGAGAGAGCAACTCCTCCTCTCTCTTTCGGTACGGAGGACTGCAGTTTTTGTTGGGGCAGCGGGGATCGGAGTTGGATCTTCGGAAGGCAAAATCATCGAGATATTATTTCAAGCGCACGACCGTCCGATCACTGCTTATTCTTGGTCGTGTGGGATTTGTATCCGATCACGCAAGATCACATATCTCAGAACAGCTTCAGAGCATGTTCGGATGGCCGTACATAAGGCCCCGATCATATATAACTTCTCGGTCCTATCGAGAATCCAATGAAGTATTCAATTGCGGATCGGGTTGTTCGCCGGGTGGTAGCTACTAGGTGCACCTTCTTTTGGGTTTCCCGCTCCCCATGCGAATTGGCAGGCGTGTTTGCTCATTCGATGGGCGTGGTCTTCACAAGGAGATCGAGAGAGGCCCTCCCATCCTAGTTTTGAAAAAAATAAAATATTCATAAAAATAAAAATGTAAAAATTCATATGAAGAAGGAGACAATGGACAAAAACGATAATAATATGCTTTGATATATCTCAAAACTGACCACAAATCGAATCGGCCAATAAAAACTTGCCACCCAGTGGCAAGCCGATCATTCAAAGCTTGCCATATGATTGATCCGAAAGATGTGCCGAAAATTCTCCGTATTTCAAACTTCTTCATATTTAGCAACAACTTGATCATAATCGCTAACTATTTTCTAACAAACACAATACCCAACAAAGAATAATAGTTTGTTGTCTTATCAACCATCATATAGCCCCAAATTATTCGACGATGGACTCTGACCCTCACCTATATATTGCGTTCCCAGAGACTCTCCAGATAATTTCTCTTTCAACTCTCTTAGAGGCAGTGCCTCTCTTATGCTGCTTCTCTGGCCTCCTGTTTTCTAAAAGTTGCATCTGGCTTAGGCATCGAAGGAACCTCCTTGTTTTTGTTATTTTAAATTAGAACCAATGTTGGAGCAATGTTCGAAATTGCTCCTTCGCATCTAATACCAACTCGTGGGTGTTTGATATTGGGATCATCGCCGATCAAGCGCAGTGGCCACTAAAATATCGCCACGGAGGCATGCAGTGATCTCATCCAAACGGCAAATGAGCCAAGATCTCCAGCAACACCTACCAACTCGGCACTTAGGTTGGGCCAATTGCCGGTGGCAACATGTTCTATGGAGAGCTTAGAATACAAAGGATCCAGCGAACTGCTATGATTATTTTAGTCGAAGATATTTCTCCTATTGCCTTGTTACTCCCCACGAGCAAGCCCATCCAGATGATGATGATGAAGCATTGACCAGCGAAAATCTTTCATGTACTCAGGCAATCTATTCGCTGCATATGAAATCCATTATTCAATCACAAACCAACAAGACAATGACTAGCATTCACATTCTCGTTGTTAAAATATGAAAAGGAAAATGTTCATTTTTGCCTTCTTATTAGGGGGAAAATGTTCACTTATTAGGCCATAGTCGGCATTCTCATCATCAACAACGTACAGTTCTTTTTACAATATTTCACATTCTCATTTGGGAGTGGACATTTCATTCATCATCCGCCTACTTTCTGCAGTTTCAGTCAAATTACCGATCTTAAGAATACAGCGACAAAAGAAAAATATTCACTTACTATACCGCATTTGACATTCTCGTTATCAACAATATACAATCTTTTTGCATTCACATCGGGGAATAGACATTTCATCTATCTACCTACCTACCTTTATGCAGCTTCAGAGTAGCGACATACACCCCAGGAAAAGAACAGCTATGCCTGTGCATTTGCAATTGACACATCACAAACTGCAGCAGAATATGCAATTCCTTCATAAATTTTTTATGAAGGTGTATGCAGCCCAGTGTATGTCAAGGCATTCAGCATCCCATGAAAAGTCTTTTGACATCCCATCCTTCATCCTCCAAGTCCAACGGGATGGATCATTATTCTGCAGATACAAGCAAAATACATATTATAAGCTTGTCCTAGTAACTAATAGTCATGTCCTTTAACAGTCTAGTTTCTGATCTGATGGTTGTAAATGAAAGCAGGCCTATTTCAGTTGGAAATACATTGGATCATTCTGCTAGGTGATGGTAAAACAACCTCAAGAGAGAGAAATAATCAAACTGAACCTACAATTTCATCAAGGGCTTGGTAGAGAGACATTTTCCCAAATGTAGAGATGATGTACTGTGTTGACATCAAGCTTCCAAAGTCATGCCGCTCAGATTGCCTGCATATAATTCCAAGAGAAGATTGAATGTTCAATACCTACTTCAATTGTTATTTACTCCTTGCAATTGAAAAGAAATATTTACCTAAATCCTTCTTTTCTAGAGATGCTTCTGAAGTCATGCCCCTCAAATTGCCTGTCAACATCCGAAGAAGCCCTTCAGCTTGTTCATTGGAATTTTCAATAATCAATAAAAACAATTACCTGAATCCACCATTTCTAATGTCTAATGATATCGGGGATGATCCATACTTGATGGCTTTAAGCTGTTCACATAATGAAGTATATAAAGTATTAAGAATAATCCAAACCCTTAGAAGGCATTATCAAAGGCTACTGTGGCCATTGACTTGGAAGGAAAATGGAAAGAAATAAACCATAGAGTTTCTACTCAAAAAAAGCTTCGCATATTATTTTTTCTGTTACACTCACTTTGCTTGTTGCATTAGTATAAGTTTGGTCAGAAATGGTGTCCTAGGCATCTAACTACTCATCCAAACAAGCCTAATTATTCTTAAGATCTTTGTATAATGTGCATGTATCAACCCTCAATGTATCAACCCTCAAAGTTTGCCACCAGCAAAAGACAACCTATAATTTCACATATCTAATTTTAACTGCCAAATGCTTAAATCAAAGCATCAAGTGCACAATGCTAGATTTATTAATTCAGCCAATCTATTTAAACTTTGTTTAAACACTGAAGATGGTTGGCCATTTGACAAACTTATTGTCATCATGCTTGTGAATAGAAATATGGATTATGATACCTTTTAATTTATCCCTTTACCAGCTATACAACTAACAGTTGAATTATATTAATGTGAATAGATATTAACTTCAAAATTAGAAGGCAAGTTTCTTCCGCAAACTGGTTAAGTTGAGAAAGAGATGAGAGGTTCTATTTTGGTGGAGAATTTGAACACTACAAATCAAGCTATATTTCAGGGTGCTGCCGCACATGGGGATGAGGTAAAGCGAGAGGTGGAAGTGTTTTGGCCATCGGCTGTCAATTTCTTCCACAAAACATGAAAAGAACCTCATGTAATTTAGATTTCATTGTTTTCCATGAACTGCAGCATCAGCCTTTTCAATTGTACACTCTTCGTTTTATTTTCTCATTGAAATGAATCGATGGAGTTTCATCTCCTACCAAAAAAAAATCATGAGCTAAAGTTTGCCAGCTGTCACATGTCCTTGCCCATTTTATCGAAAATTGCAGAAAATATAGATCTTACTTCAGCACTAACCATGATCTTTGATTCGTATAAACAAGCAACATTTGCAACTTATATTAACTTAAACAAGTATCTGTGGCAAGGTAAATTAAGCTGGAACATGATATGGCCCATTGAACAGCATTATTAATCTCAAAATAGGGATCTTATAAAGCTAAAGCCTTATTGCTTGCATGATCTTAAGGAAAAAGGTCTCACACTGTACTAGATAACAGAAATTTCTATTCTTGCTTGAGCTATTTTATTGTTCTTGACTTACTGGTATCTGAAACAGTGGATCGTCGAAGGAAGAACATAAAATTATGTCAGAACCTGCAAGAATTAGGTGTAACAAGGCTTCATCATACTTGTTTACGAATCTCATATTTACATCCTGCAAACATGGCATACACAAACTATCAGATGGAAAATATATAAAACTACTGCCAAAAGGAAAGAAAGAAAGAAAAAGACAAGCCACCAGCATGCCAAACAAACTAAAAATTCTAAGAATCAACTAATCAAATCATTCTCAAATCTATTGTCTCAAGTTTTTTCCTGATTTTATGAATAAAAGTTTTCAGAATTTATTAGCATAATTTATGAACCATTTTATAATTTTAATAGTTTTATCATTTTTGATGGTTGTACATGTCTACATACAAATACACACAGTCTTCTTCTGATAGAATTGAAGATCTAAACCTACTGATGCAAAATTGGTGATGAGAAATTCAAAACTGAAAATGTAAAACATTAAACATGATTTCAAAATGCCCAGAATTCAGAAAATATTAATTTTGGAGGATCTTCCCTAATGCATTCAGTGGCTGTCAAATAGAAAGTTGTACCATATGATACAGTATTTTGATTTAATTTATGGTTCGGAAGCAACCAACTTAATTGGATTGTGGTTTTTATTTGTTTTTAGATATCTAGATCAAGATCAAATAGTTATATGACCTAAGATATGCACACTAACTCTGTTAGTACTATTCATTCTGTGTACTTGATTAATAGGCAAGGGCCTTCCCAGACATAATCTTTTGTTTTCTGGTATTTAATATATTGTAAACAATGACCAATTCTGTGGGTTCTAAATTTAAAAGACCCATCATCAACTTCGCACCTGTAGGATTGAGGGTTCAATTTACTGCAAGAATACCAGCTCAACTTATATAAATATAGCACCCATGCATACATGCATGTATCCAATATATAGCTTAGTTGAATATAAGGGCAAAGGTTGAAAGTCCAAAATTTTTCTTAGATGTGAAGCAAGAGTTCTGCAGTTAATATTTTTAGCATTTTCCTTTTGGTGTGTGCGCTAGTCGAGATCTACAGAGTTGTCGCAAGGAAAATGGTATTGCTTTTAGGGGAGAGGGTCCTTCTAAAGGGTGAAGGTTGTAAAAGACTTCTATATGTATTCTTTCTCTTAAGCAATATAATAGTCTTCAGGCTATTTATGGGTCACCATGTTATACAGTATGGCTACAAGAATGGCCTAGTAGAATTAAAACATCCTATTAGCAAAGAACAACAAAGTTTGAAATCAAAATATCAATTTGGGACTCAAGGCATCTTGATACTTGCATGCACTGATTGTCAAAGAAAATCATAGGAAAGCAAGATACTAACCTTAAGTTCCTCTTGTAGTGCTTGCATGGTAGTGCTCCTGACAGGTGTTTTCAGCCCCATGAAGATGCACTGTGCACAATTAGCAAAACTGTTATATCTCATAACACTACAAGGGACGTATAAACTCTCAATGGGACAATACTTCAAATTTCAAAACAATGTCAACTGTCAAGTATATGGTTGACAACCTGAACACCCTTTCTCAAAGCATGCTGAATAGCTGGTTTTAAATTATCCACATCAATGTCTATAACCCCAGAGAAGATGCACCCAACCTGATAAGGATAATTTCAGTAGCTTTTGAGAACCAGAAATGCATAATGATGGTTAGTGGTAACGATGAAAAATAGAGAACAGTATCAATTAAAGTTTAAGAGAAGTAGTTGACAACTAGTGTCTTAGAGCATATAGAAAAAGACAATCATCTAGATGACAACTAGTATCTTAGAGCATATAGAAAAAGACAATCATCTAGCAGCTTAAGCTCAATGACTTAACAGCATTCCTGCTTATTGAACTAAGAAAATTCGACTACTTAACAGGCATCCTAAATGAATCCCACCCACGCCCCCATGTCAGGAGACAATAATAAATCCAATAGTGCAGTACAGCATATCAGGATCCAGTACCACTTCGTTGGCCATCAAAATAGGTCTTTCTTTCATTACCCAACATCCAGTGGGTGGATCATTTTTTTTCCAATTGGCCCCCACCAAGCCACAGCTTCAGTTACAATTAAGCAAACATCTGCTCATTCCTTCACTGTGGGCGTCGGGAACTGGGTGTTAGGAGATAGTCAATACATATTCTAATGAGGCCTGAAGACAAAATATACAATTCCCAATACTCACACCAAAAATGTACAACAACATGCCGAGGCTTCATGCATGGACAAAACTGTATGTGCGGATGTCATCCATGTAAACTCTCTTTATCTAATCTAATGATATCACTACACAATCATAAGATAATGATCAATATTTCTTTCAAAAAAAGAGATATTGATCAATATAGTTTAAATTGTCTATCTGATTCAATCATATGTTACAAGTTATGAAATAATAATATATTTATATCGACTTTAAATCTCACAAGTACACAAAGACTAGGAAGGCATGATACCAAAAATCTCATTTTCGTGCAATATAATCAATGTGGACAAGGTAACTTACTAATATTAGAGAATGCATCTCCACAGTCTCCTATTTCTTGGTGATTAATGGAGCATCTGGTGGCTTTTTCAAGCCCCGAAAAGGACTGACAAAGTTGTCCACTTTCCCCTTATCTTTTTCTCATCATTCTGAAGAGATGTGCATCTTGGAGTAGAAAATGAGAAGGAAAGATATTTATGGCCTTAAGGCTGCTAGGCATGCTCCTCCCATCTCTCATCTTATGTTCATATATGATTTACTCCTGTTTGGATGGGCAACTATTACTAAAGGGAAAAACTTAAAAGATGTCATTTTGATTATCAAAGTAGCAAATAACAAGTAGTAAACTTTAAACAATCAGCAATCTGGCGTACTAAATATGTTCATCATAGGCACTGAAAACTCATTTCTAGCAGCCTGGGTGTGAAAGAGATGCATCCTTCAGAAATTTTATCTTGGCAATCCTCTTTCTATGAGTAGATTGAAAAGTCAGGCATTCAAATTAATTGTTGATAAGCTCCAAACTCGAAGGATGGAAGTCGAACTATTCTTTCACATGCTAGACATTGTCATAAGTCATGACCAAGTCAGAGATTTCTTCACTTCTGGTCAACCAAATCGCAACCATGAGTCTTCAAAAAGCTTGTGTGCTCAACTTACCAATCTTGTTAGAGATTTTTGGTGGGGCTTCCTAAAGAGGAAGGTCAACTTGTGATTAGAAAGGTGGCCATCTTTTTTGAAGCACTTATCATGAAACGCAGCTAGTGTTTCCTTAAGGATCAAGGTTCTCTTTGGGTCACATTTCTCTGGGCTTGCAAATCACTCATATATTTTGTCCAATATGCTTAAATGCTGGGTCTCCTATACAGATGGGGCATGTTGGTACCTGGAACCAGCCACTCTATCAACAATCTAAACCAGTGGATCCCTAATTTACCAAAATTGAAAGCTCTTTGGGAGATAAATTCTCATATGCTAACAAAAATTAGCAAACAGATTGTTACTTCAACTTTGGCAAGGACATGTTTGACCTGACCACTGCACAAGCAATTCTTGTAATTGAAAATCCAACTTGAGAGATGGATACAGAAGACTCAGAATTGGGTTAATATAACACCTCAGTTGACCACTATTAAATCAGCTTATAAAAGACTCCAAGAGAACACATGGCACATCCTCTTCACATGTCCAAAAGGCAGATTATATGCGGAAGACGTTGTAGAAAATCAAGGACAAGAGATAGACAAATATGTCTGAATTACAATCTTTCATTCCTAACTTTTTCATAGTACTTCTTATATAAAAGAAATATGTGAATCAATTATAAAACTCGATTATTAGATATCAATGAGAACACAATGTTAACCCACACCATTTGTCAGTCATTGGATGATCTTCAGATGTAGTAAAGAAATCTGATAAGAAAAGACTAGTATTTCTAGTTGATGATTTGAAATCATAAATAGTGAGCAAATTGCTTACAGAATTAGTCATAAAGTAACGAAAAAGTCCATAGGATATATTATGAAAGTATATAAAACACATACAATTGCAGAAGAACATCCAGAGAACCCAAGGCGCTGTCTAAGTGCAACTTTGCAAACAGCTTTTCCTCCAATATCATCTGCAGAATAATTTGCTGGAAGAAGTTTGTCTCTGGAAGGATCCCACTTTGTGCCATCAAATCCATAAGGAGCTATCAACAATTTTTCCCTAGAAAAGGAAAAAGATTTAAAAAAAAACAACTACAAATTGTCATTTCCAAATGATATGTCAAATCAATGAAACATCACATGCATCTCAGTTGTATAATATTTGATTGTATAATATCTGGTCCAATGGTCGAAATGATTCAAAAAAACTTCACTCACTTATGGATTGCTAATGTTGGTTCCAACCCATGGCTTAAACTATGGATAATCCTTTCTTTTGAAAGAACGGATGACATCATAACTACCTTATTGGAGTAAACAATTCCACCCTGCAAAGATATAGCCAAAAAAAGTCAATTTCATATCAAAGACTGCCAACATCAATGGACAAATATTCATCAATGAATAACAAATAGAATGTTTATCTATAAGCAGCCCTGATATACTTGGTTCTGTTTCCATATGGTGGACCTGTATTACTGTCGGGAATGAAACCTTATAGAAGTATAAATCTTGGCCATCTGCCACAGCCAATGGTTGCGCCTTACTTCTAGAGTTTGGAATTGCACATTTTGGGTTACTGTGGCAACTACGATGAAGATAGTGCATCACCCATGTTCCAAATTTTGCATAAATAATAAAGGCATCACAACCTGTTCTAGAGTTTGCATAAATGATAAAGAAAGCTTTTAGTGTGAAAAGAAGACTGACCTTCAAAATATTGACAAGATGCGTTTTATTATTGTCTTGCAGCCGATCAGGACGATGAAGTCGATGGGGATCGAGACCACAAAGCCCTAGCTTATCTGGCTGCTCAAGACACTACAAATAATAAGGGTTTCATCAGTTAAAAACTTACCCTTAGTGACAATAATTACTGCATACAATTAAATACGAGGTTGAACTTCTTTTGGAAAAGAAAGGAAACCCATTTGTGCTAACCTATATTGTCTTTTCAAGTCAGGATCATCTTGTTCATTTATAGGTCTCCAATGTAAAAAAGATTAGTAGATGCAATGGCTATTGGTCTTTGACCAATTTGATGTTTGGGAGACAACCACCCATTCTGATCAGAACATCCATCTAAGAGAATCCCTTGAGGGGAATATATGGATGTTGCCAGACTCTTCAGCCATCACCAAAGAATTAGAATGTAAAGGCTCAGTCCAACTATTTTCTGGCTCCAAGTCTAGCAATGGTGCTGGTCATAGAAGATATTAAGCTAGCCTAAGGTAGGTGAGGTGAGGTGGAAAAGGTTATTGTAGATTGTATGCTGGAAGTGACATGGTAAGTGCCTCCATCGGGTTAGAACATGAGAGGGTGGAAAAGTTTTTAACATGCAGATTCATGGATTTGGTCCACACAATTAGTTATTGCATCTGGCCTTGAGTATTAGAGAGTGATGATGTGGGATTTAAAACCTTCTCCCAGATAAATGTCCTAATATTTGTAAGTTATATTTGTTTATGAGCTTCTATTGTCGAAAGAAGTTTGCTTTTGCCAAATCAAAAAGCCACATAGAAGTAGCTGACTTACTTGGGAACTCAAGTCATGACACGTGAACAATACTCGAGTACCACCGAGTCCCTGAAACAAACAATTACGAAGTTAGGCAGCATATTTTGCTAAAAATACTTTAAACCATTTATTCAAGTTCAACACTTGCAGAACATGATAGACCAAAAAAAACTTAAATTCTTAGAACAATACATGAATACGATAGTACATCGCCATGACCGGTCCTAAGCCTGGATGAGAAAGGTGGAGGGTTGAGTCATGTTGATAACCGATCGTAAAAAATATGTCAATTACTATGAAATAGATTCTAATTTGATACATGTTAGGGCATCCCTTGTTCTATGTGTTGCCATACAATTTGACCCGATTGTAGTGAGAGGTGGGCAAAGGTCGCTAAGGTTATTGTCCATAAGCAACCTACTATAACATGACCCAATGATAGTGACAAATGAGCAAGAATTGGTTAGGTTGTTGTCCATAAACAATTTAATACAGCATGACTTGATTAGATTGATAAATGAGAAAGGTCGTTTAGGTCATTGCCCATAAACAACCTGCCATGACATAACCCGACCGCAACGACAAATAAGCAAAGGTTATTTAGGATTATAGAGTCTTCTAGTAGTAAGCTAGTACAATAACCGCCAATCAGACCAATAAGGCGACGAGAAATTACATAATGTAAATAAGGTAACTATATAGAAGAAGAGAATTAGATTTGCTACCTGGAATATTGGAACTTTGACGGAAAAGAGTAGAGAACTAGTGGATACAGTGACACATAGGAAAAACAATATTGCTTGCTTATAAGAAATTAAATGGAAATATAGTAAAAATCAAAGGATATAGGGGATTGTTATAAGCTATTGTATGTAGGTAAGAAATAAAAATAAAAATCATGTAAAAATAGTAGCTGGTAAGGAATTGACAAATAAAATTGGATGTGTACAAAGGATAAATGATAGATTAATAGCCACTATATAGTTACCTTATTAGTTCTAAATGAGGAGATTACTAACATAGTTAGTGCTTATGCACCACAAGTAGGCTTAGAGGAGAGGATTGAGCAACAACTTTGGAAAGAAACGGATGAACTGATGAAAGGTATTCCTGAAGGAGAAAGGATATTTGTACATAGTGACTTACATGAGCATGTAGAGAAGCAAAATAAGGGGCACGAGAGTGTACATGGATGATTTGATTGTGGGGACAAAAATTTAATGGAAGATACAATTCTTGAATTTGCAGTAGCTTATAACCTAGCAATTGCAAACATTTATTTTTAAGAAGAAAGATGAATATTTAGTATCCTTTAAGAGTAAATAAATGTCACAAATAGATTACTTTTTTATCAAGAGAAGAGAAAGAACAATATGCAAGTATTGTAAGTATCCACATAACATAGATAACTAGTAATAAAGTTATCCATTAATTGCAAGAAGAAAAGAAAAGAAATTGACAAATATCCAAAAATATGATGATGGAATTTAAAAGAAAAAATGTTATCTTAAGAATAAATTACTAAAGGAGAGAAATTAGAACTTAAGGATCGACCAAAATAAAATATGTGACCAACTAAGAATAACTGGCAAATGAAGATCCATAAAGCCAACCGTAAATAGTTGGAAAAAGGCTAGAAGGTTATGGTTATGGTTATAGAATTGTCATTTCAGTTGCATTATATAATTCTTTTGATAAAGACAAAACACATATTCTTTGCTATCTCAGTGTCAAATAAAAGCCAGAGTATGTATTGTATAAAAATATTAGAAATAACCAGAAAACCATGTTTAAAAACCTCAAAGCAGTATGAATCCTTGCCAAGAATTTCTATTCAGATCTATCATTGATATTATTTCAAGCTATTGTATACCCTTCTCACAACTTCCACTGATATTACCTTAGTTCTTCCTCTCCTCTTCCCACATTCTTCAACAAGCTCAGTCAAGCATATGCTTTTGTTATTAATTGAACAATGTAAAAAGACCAGTGTCCTTTACAAATATGTATGGACTAGTAAAAGATTAAATCATTGCGTGACTTTGTTAAGAAATCAAATGCCATATGGCTCTCAAAGGACATTAAGAGCAAGAATTATTTAGTTAGAAATAACGTTGTACTAGTCTTCAAAGTATATGTAAAACTCACTTCAATAAAGCAGATAAGACTAGTAATAGGTGACATGTACAAGAAGGATTGCAGAGAATACCAACCTGATGAACAAAAATATCCCAAAAAAGTGGTCCAATGATGGCAGTTTCCCAATTATGTATGTGCAAAATATCTGGCTGCTTTCCAGACTTCACTAAATAATCCATGGAAGCACGGGAAAAGTAGGTAAATCTGATATGACATGAGAGAGGGATGATGTATCAAAGAACAACTTCTAAAATTTATAAAGTAAAATAAAATAAAACATTTATAAGGCCTGTTGATTGGCAAGGTATATTGCCATGTACAAGGAAATATCGAAGGACTTGTGGTAGAAAAGTTCAAAAGCATGTGCCGCTGACAGACAAGGTATAAGGTCATCTATTGCATGGCACATCAGGACTGGGACCAGGAGCACAATTTTGAAAATTTTGACAGTATGCACTTTCATTTCCTGCATTGCAAAGTTGACATATTATGTTGCTTAAATTTTCCCTCTGTTTGTTCCATACTCACATTTGAAAACTTTGATTCTTTTATTTTATCCTTATCCACTTTACAGCTTCTAGTTGTACTTCTGCATTGGAACATAAGCCTTCAGGCAGTGATCTTTTCCCTCCTTTGGAGTTTGGACTAAAGTATTAGCTACAGCCCCTTCATTGTTTTCTTAAAGCTTTTAAAAGTTTCTAGAGCCCTCTTGCACTTCTAAAAAGGTTCATCTTTGCAGAGTCTCCTATCCTTCTTTTTGGCATCGGCATTATCATTGTCTCTCAATCCCTTGCTCATCAATCTTTTTTTCATTCTTTCCATAGTTGGCTGACTGTTCTTGAACATTGCTTGTTGTCCGTAAACCTTTCTCACTCTTTTTCATTAAGATGCTTCTAGCTTCCTTGCATTTGTACCAATTAACCATTATAATCATCAAGATATATAGATCACTTAATAATAATACTATACCTATTCCATGTGAATATTGCAAATAAAAATTTTTAAGCTTCCATTCAAATCCATGTAGCTGTAGGTTAAGGTCTGATGCTCTCATTCTTGCTTTCTATGGCCTGCAAGTGTGTGATACTTTGGCCTCTTTGGGGTGGTCAATGCATTTAGGGAAATATATTGTGATAGCCTGTAGCCTTGCCTGCACGTGATAGTACATAGATATTCTATTTGCACTCTGCTTAAATATTATGCATTTCTTATGAGTGTATATGGGTAGCTGTAATAAGAATGTAAATGGACTGTAAATGTAGCCTTTAGGCATTGTCCTCTTTTTAGACTGAGTTTCTCATTACTGCATATATTTGTCTTTGTGCCCTAAAGTCACACTTTCAGTTAAATACTTGCCCTCAAATATTTTTACTTTCTAGAAGGGAGAGCTAAAAGATTCAAATTCATTGTAAGTGCAAAATAACACATAGTGCGAAACTGCGAATGCTTATTAGGTTAAAGCAATACCGAGCACATCCGCTACCTGAAAGTTCAGACAAATTTCATCTATAGTATTCCACAGATTTTTTAAATAAAAACAAAAAAAGAAGTGTAACATCTGTGCTGTGGAAGGAAATTTCTAGATGACATAGTAACTCTATAAGTTTCAAAACTACTTTTCCATAAAAATTATAACTTCCAAGATTATAATGCCTATTTATTTACAAAATAACATGATATCATGGATTTCTAAATTATTGAAGCATGATTGTCTTTAATTCTTCAGACTATAAAATCCTTTAACAGGAGCAAGCTAACTGGAGTTTCAATTCTAGAACTGAATCCACTAACCGCTCAAAGTCATCAGAGTAGCCATATATTCTGTCCCGGTTGAAAAAGGATGAATGGTAAACAGGTTCAATTAGTGTAAGACCAAGACCACCAGCAACACTGGATCAGAGAAGAACTAGTGAATCAGCATAAGGGCAATATGAGAATATAAGGGAAGCATATGTGTTTCTAAGAGTGTATGGATGTGTGTGTTTGTCATGCTTATGTGACAGCGAAGCACATAAATTCGTGCTCCTATCTCTCTTTAGTACCTAATAAGGATAAACTGAAAAAAATGGTCATGTGAGGACTAATATGACATAGATAGGCATTAACTGCTTAACATATCTCACCCTATCCATACTCTGTTTTTATGCCAGCGACCACTAAAATAAGAATCAAATTCTGCTTCTGCTTTCCTTAATCCCTGGATAGCATCAAGGTCCATGTTTGCATACCTGTTTATATCAAAGAATTATCAAAGTAAAAAAAGCATGGAACTTCCATTCTACAGTCAAGTTGATAATGTCAAAATTATGACAAACTCCAAAGTCCAACGAAAGAAAATGAATGGGAAAAGACAAAAGGAAGAAACAGATTCATGAATCAGAATCCAATACTCGATCACACTCATATTCTTACAAACAAATCAAAATAATAAACAATTGTCCTCCATAGGCAATTGACATCAATAACTAGTCACGAGAGCCTAATTTCACTACTACATAGATTAAAAATAGTGGTTTTTCTTGATGCTGCATCTCTGGACAACAAATGTAACTATCATGTGCATTACCATGAAGAATAGCAAAAGTAAATACTTAAACAAACAAATACACAATCTGATTGATGGAGCTTGTTTGAGGGTGCTCCTTGTCACCATTTTCTCAATGGTTTTGATGTCCAAGACTACCATAAAACATGATGCCAAAAGTAATCTCAAAGTACAGTAGGTTCAAGGTAAGCTTGACGCATATAATGCATCGAGTCCTTTAATCCCTAAAGTTAATATGCATTTATAATAACTTATGGCCGGGACTGAAGCAATGGGTTAGCATAAAATTATGGTAATGCATATATATGTGGTGGTTATGCATATAGAATGCCAAGATGTATTATGTACCACCAGAAATGACTATACCAATGAACATAAATCATATAGAAGATAAGAGATGGTAAACAAATCTCTCCCACCAGCCTGGGTATAAACTTTGTCTTGTCAATGTACTTTCAAATATCCCTGCCAAAAAGAAAAAATGTACTTTCAAAAGTGTTGATATATCCTACTATGTACCACCCCCTTTTTATTATCCGCATAGCTGCATATAAAATTTTATTTAAAGATATCAACATGCTGCTGCTGACACACCTTGGACAGTGGCCTTCTCCTTATAGGATTGTGAATGACATTAAACAAAAAACCCAAATACAAATTGTGATACATATTCGAATTGCAAGCATTCCATCAGCTATCTGTAACAAGGATTTTTTTTTTGAAAAAAAAAAGCTGCTTTGAACATATATGTTGCTTGCAACCCAGAAAAAGGACACAATAGCAACACGAAGTAAAAAAATATTAGCATATGAAAGCAAAGCACTTGCCTCTATTCACACCAAGTTTGGGTTAGTGATGTAGAATAAGTGCCATATATGTATATATAAAATACATATGCGGCAATAGATCTTAGTCAAAATTCCTTTGCCTTACCCAATGGTCCTGTTATACGGGTCCAACTAACATGATAAACATCACTCTCACCCATTATGTTACTATTATCATCCAAGTTTATCCATATGTTAGAAATTCCAATGCAAGAATTTAGGTTGCCAACTTATAAATCAAGTCAGTTCAACAGCGAACAAGTAAAAGAATAGTAACAATTAATTACATGAGAAAGGACTCATAAGTGGATGTGCAAGGACTTTTAAATGTAAGTTACAGAAAAAAGCTACATACTTAGGTAAAATAACCTCCACCAAATTGCCATCCCTTTGCAGTGCACAAGACAAACCTGTCACACATGATGCTAAGGATCCAAATGAAACAACTGGCTCCATTTCACTGCATATGTGCACAATGTGCAGAGCTTTTCTGCAATTCAGAGCCAGAGTAGAAGGTGAATTAAAAAACCAAACCAGACTCTAAAAATGAATTCATGTATAAAGTTGACTTTCTTAAATACATTTATTCCTTATAGTTATACAAGTGCAAAATATAGCATAGCCTAATATTATGATGGCTTTATATCCGGCAGACTAGCGCCACTAATCTGAGATTTCTGGCAAGGCAACTTGCTTCAAAGTATGCCAGGAGTGAAATGGTTGAACATAAATCATTGTAGGCTTTCCGTACTGGTAGTTGACATGATGATAATCCTTGCACCAAAGTAAAGTAACAGGGGTAATTAGAAGGTCTTGAGCTCTCTAGCATGTCAAAATCATAAATGCAATTGTATGTCATTCTTACAGCTAAGAAGAGCTAGTGTGCTTTATTGTGAAGTTCAGTAAGGACAAAATAAAGAAGCAACCAAGTTAGCTGTCTATTCCTTGCCATCACTTTTAGCCGTAGGTTGGCATACCGCATTGTTTTCTCTGAAAACTGACGAAGTTCTGACAGCAATTCCATATCCGTTTTCTGTTGGATGTCATGAAAGACATCAGGTATATTATCTTTCCTGTCCATAACCTTCTTCCTGATATCAGATGCTTCACTGGTACCAATCATACCCAAGAGAACCATTGAATCTATCCGCAGTAGCAATTCAGAGAAACTTGAGAGTAACATAGGTTTAGTGACAGTACCTAACAAAGGATAGTATCATATCAATGTAGTGAATGTTTATAGAGATGGAATCATGATTTGATATAAAACAACCATAAATTACATTGTATAATAAGTTTACACTTTCCAAATCACCTTCCACTACATTCATCTGCTTTCCTGCTTCCAACTGTTCTATCCTCCCCAACAGCAACTCTTTTTCTCTTTGTAATTTCTTCAGCTCCTCTACAGCCGCAAGGCGTTGTTTGTTCAGGTATACAATATCTAACAATTCATAGAAAAGTAATACAATATTTTAGAAGCTTTGACATCATGCATAGAAATGTACTGATTCAGAAGCAATTAAATATGACAGACACTATTTGACTAAATGTCGGCATGCTAGTCAGAAGCACACAATCACAAAATCACACAAGCATGAACATATTGAAACCAAATAATAACTGTTGAATTCTACAAAATGTAAACTTTCTAAAACCAATTAGAAGGGTTAATTTACAGAGCCAAAGGAATATACACGCACACATTATAATTAGCACATCTATCAATATGACAAATATTAACTGGGCACCTTATAATCAGCACATATATCAATCTGAAAAAAAAAATATATATATATATATATATAAAGTGGGCACAATTTAACCACGAAAACCGAAAGCCAATGTCTTAAAAAGTAGTTGCAATATGCTGGTGGTTAGGGACTGCATAATGCTTAGGCAGAAGATGGATGCTTAGGCAAACGCCTAAGCAGATTGTATTATAAAAAGCAAAAGAAATTAACATCTATAAATATTTTAAAGAAAATTAAAATAAATCATAGTAAATATAAGGAAACAAAATGCAATTTAAATAAATAATATTACATTTAATTGAATATGCAATACTAAATATACATTTTTTACCTTAAAAAAATTATAAAAATTAATCATTTATAAAAAAGGTTTAATAATTTAAATTAATGTAACAATCAACTCTACAGCATACCACATGTCAACAAACTTGGTGCTTGCATGTAAGTAAATTGTTTAGGCACAATGATAAAGACTGAGGGTGCTAGAATGCACCCATCCAGCTGGATTTTATAATCTGCCCACCTAAAATGCATAATATCCCTAACCACACTGCCTAATACATGTCCCACTGCAAATGATAGCCCAAGTCTGGCTAGTCTAGACCTAGGCAAGGCTGCTTCGGCATCTGTTAGGTGGCCAAGCTACACAGTTCATTTAGGCAGTTGGACCCTAAGAAGTTTGAACCACCTAGCCTATGCAGCCGCCTGGCACAGCCCAGATGGTTTCCATTCAAAACGCTAATGGGAGAAAGTATACTTCTTGAAAGTATTCACTTTGGATGCCTATCTCAGAATTTCATTGTTGAGCACTAAGGAAAACCTTGGCTATAAGTTAAAAGAGCATAATTGCAATAATGTTTACATAGATTTCACCACAAAATTAATTTAAATGCATGATTCCTTGGAAAAATACTAAGTTCACTGAGGCCTCACTTCGCTGAGCGTCGTTGAAGAGTTTCCAAATGTCAGTATCACTCATTTCCAATCTTCTCTCAGATGGTGCAAATGATTCCTGAGACAATTTAAAGCAAAACTACAATGTTTGAGGGGGAGAGGGACAAAAGGAAATTAACAAAATCTTTCAGAATGTTATTGCATACCTCAAGGATGTCCACGTTATGTCCTTCAAGCCTAAATGCATCAAACAAGCAGCTATGTTAGAGGTTCATCAGTGGAAAATGCATTTGATGTATGATTGTATACTCACTTAATTTGCGAAGGTCCAGCAAACAGGTTGGCGGCATCATCATCCTTCCTATGGAAATTGTTAAGCTAGTCAATAAGTCAAAACCAGAAAGAGCGTGCACGTGTCTGTATTACATCGCGTGTTATCTCTAAGCATGTATCTTCAAGTGAAGAAACCATACAAACACGAAAAGAGACACAGATGCATCCACATATACCTATTAGTAAGCATAAATAACAACATACAAGTGCAATAAAACTTAATAATAGTTAAGCGCACTTTTGTTCTATGATCAGTGCAAGGGAAAACAACAGATTAGTTATTTACATGAAAGCAAATTGGAACAATCATATTTATTGCAACAGAACAGGAAAAATAACCGTTGGAATCAATAGGTCTCTTTTGTGATACAGTAACATGCAAAAGGTCAACAGAGAACATAAGTTCAACAAAGAAATAGCTTCAAGAGCCAAAGAGGGCAGGTATCAGTAATTTGATTTACATACCGAATTCATATATGTGATTTTTTATTTGAAAAAAAAAATGCAGAACAAGGAATGAGCTCAAAGTATAAACAATCTTTTTATGAAGATGGGGGGCTCCTGTGATCACATTTGGGGTTGATCAACCCTGTTAAAGAAAAAGAAAACCATTTATATTTGCACTCCTTTACATGGTTACTTCTAATGTATCAAGGGAATTTGAGCCTTAAAATCTTAACAGAGATATTTCTCATCCCTTGGAAGTTGGAACATTAAAAATCAAATGTAAGAATTGTCATTCTCAAGGGTGCATGATTAACAAAAGTAACTCATTCTTCAGATTTTTGTTTTGTCTCTGTTGTCTATTTGCATGGCTCAGCGCTCCCATCTAAGGCTCCATTATCTTTTCTCCCATTTTTTTGCATGTATTTCCTAGAACAATGTAACACACCAGAATATTACCAGTGGAACTTTATTTTGATGAAAGCAGGACTCCTGATTAGAAGGTTATTTGATTACATAGTTATTGTGGTAGAATCTTCATTCAGTGATTCGTAATCAAGCATTAAAATTGATTGCTTTTTTCTCCTCGAATCAAGAGCAACTAATTAAATTAAATAATTTATATGATATTATGAGGAAAAACTAAAATAAATCTTGCTTCCATGCCCTGCAATCTGTTTTTGTTTGAATAGTACATCAAAATTGTAGGGCTTGAGCAATCAGAGCTCAATATCTCTCATGTGAAAAGACTTTGTCAATTAAAACCATGTCAACATAACAATGAATTATTCAACTCAGAACATCCATTCTTTAGGGCTCTTCAACTCAGACATGGGAAATAGCCTCCTTTCTAGCCCTCTAAATCCTTTAATTAACCAACTCCATAAACTTAAAATTGTCCTGGGACTATTCTAATAGATGTGATAGCAGAGTTTTAAGATCCTTGAGGGTCATCTCAATCACTGATCCTAGTGAAAATATTTGTATAAAACATCAAATTGAAGCACTCTACAAAGACACTAAGATCACCTATAATTATTTCTAAGGTGGTAAAGCTCATTTCCTTCAAATTTTGCATATGTTCTGACCAAAATCCTCAAAATACTGAAAATCCTAACTTAAATCCACCAACTAAAAGTTCAGCCTTACCATCAAGAGACGAACTCCAAATCAGCACCAAGAACCAAGAATCCCCGAGTATTCCCAATAAAAAATTATACGATTTTCAAGAACCATGAGATCTTCTAGATCCAAAATTGTAAAATAAGTAACGTGAATGCAATCTGAATCTTCAAAAAAAAATCAAATTTAGACACTCTAAAGCTTTCAAGCCCGCCTACAATCAGTTGAAAGGTGACAAACCTCATAAAAACAAACGTTTGCATCTACCATTATAACCAATATGTCAGAATCTTTCAACGCCTAGCCGAAATCTTGATATCATCAGCGGCAACCTAGAATGCCTAACTATTTAAAGTAAAGAAAATGTAAGATATCGAAAGCCATTAAGAAACAAACAAAGCCATTGAAGTGAAGACCGTAACTGCTTACCCCGCGCAGAAGCACACGCGATCCCTTAGATTCCGCCGTCCGGGAGCCGGGGTGTGAAGGAGACGGAAAGGAAAAGCCATGGCGGCTGCAGCATTCCCCAAGGCCTCCATCGGAGGCGAACTCTATCGGCGGAGGGTGGGGGTCTGAAGTTCTTGAGCGAGCCAAGGAGAGATGGCTTAGGGTTTCGATGGAGAAAGAGATGAGAGCAGAGTAGAGCAGAGATATGGGCTGTGGGAGTTCTTGAAGAGCTTTCGGGATGGAGGAAGAGGGGAGGGAGGGAGGCGAACGGATCACGTGAATTCTTGTTGGCTTTCCCACGGGCCCTGCTTTTTTTTTTTAGTTTTCCTTCATTTTCATTTTCTTTTACTTTTTTCAAACAACAACTCATGTAGCTTTAACACAAATACACCCTACTAAATCAAAAAAAAAATAAATTAAAGAGTACGAGAAAAGAGGTATACCTCCTATAAATATCCAGATCTTTCGGAAGTGTCGCACAACAAAGAAGACAACCCAGTTGGTTGCATTGTTTGTCTCTCGAAACACATGTAATGTCTGAAAATAGCTCAGCTCCTGAGCCAGTCTACGGATATCACAAATAAAAAGGTAACCATCACCATAACTGTCCCCTCCCCGAACCCAATCAATCACCATCAAAGAGTCTTCCTTGAGGCATATACACTCAGCACCCAGTACCCGCCTCGCATAGGAAATACCTTCCCAGGCTGTCGGAAGCTCAGCCCCAATCGCCGTGAGTACAGACGTTTGACGGCCACTAGCTGCTATCAACTTGCCGAGGTGATCTCTGATCACAAATCCAACACTTCTAAATATTTTGTCCACCAACATACTACCATCGAAGCGCGTGGGACGCTTTCCATGCATGGAAGCGGGACAGATACGACATTATGCACACATCTCAAAGTATGCGGTGTATACTGCAACAGGCGTTGGCTATGCTCCCAATGTAGGTAGTGTGATTAAAGTCATTGCTTCATGATTTGGATAAATCGAGTGGTTTTCTCACCGGATTTATAGTGTTGCTGCTCGATCGTATGAGTGAATCCAGCTTCATTGAGAAGTTCTGAAAATTTCATTATTGAAGCTCTACTAACAATTTTTGCGATCTTTGCTGGCTTATATTGGCCTTTTTGGTATAGGATCTGAAATTATAATTTTAGTTCATCGTGGCAAATATCTGACTAGATTGAAACTAAATCCATATATTTGGTTGTGGATTGTGATATGTTGGGAAATTTTGGGCATTGTCTCTAGAGCATCATCTCTACTTGGTTTTTTTTCATTCAAATTGCAAATGATTTGTTTCAATACAAGTTAAAGCCTCGCAATCAAATAATATGTAAATAACTATTTATTCTTTTAAGACATGATATGTTTCTGCTGTCCAATGATATTTAAGTACTTACCTGCTATGTGTGAACTCATACATGTTTATATTGCACTTGGAGCTTGGTTGGGCTGCATCATGGATTATCTTGATCTGACCCAGTGTTTACTCCTGTTGCACGTTCAGGCTCAGCCCAACCTCAAAACAAGTTGGGCCAAGCTGGATTCAGTTTTATTTGATTATTTTTGGTCAAAACCTGGGATGATCAGAATAAGCATTTTAATTTACAGCAGAAAATGCAGTAGACAAACCACATATGGATATTTTTGTCTTCTTTTTCTTTTAGGTCACGCTTGATTTGTTCTTTTTAGGTTGTCCAAAATCTTCCTGGATGTTCTCTTTTTTTGTCTCTCTCACTCTCGAACCTTTTCTGTCATCTTGGAGTTTTTGTTTGTTGGTTTCTAGATTAAAGGCATTCTTACTAGATCCGCACATTCCTGGATATCTGTTCTGATATTTTTCCGTTGTATCTTGAATATTCTCTGAAGACAAAATCTTCTATTCCTGTATGCATGTTTTCTTTTTGTTATTTTCACATGTCCACCTTATATTTTTGTTTTATTAGCTCTTCTGTTAGCTAGTCCAGTATCTATTTTTATCAGGGAGATTTAAATGTGTTTGTACTTGATTTTGGGATAGATATTTTATCATGTAATTTAGCATGGGTTAGATACGACCAAAACATGCGATTTTTGATTTTTACGCATTTTTTGTGGTATAGATCATAAGTAAGAGTGTGGCTTTTTTTTTTGGATTCTCCATTTTTGATTTTGGAATCGAGAGGAGTAAATACCTTCTTCTCTAAAGAGGAGCATAGTTCTAGTAAAAATGGAGAATCCAAAAAAAAGCCACACTCTCTGCATGCGTGTATTTTTTGTTCATCAGAAATAGGAAAAGTTTCTAATTAGATGATCATTTTTTGTTTGCAAACTGTTTGAAAATCTGTCAATTCTCTTTCAGAATTTTTTTTAGGTTGTGTTTTTCATATTTTGTTAGATCTGTTATGTTTGCAGGACAAATTGGATATGCACTTGTACCTATGATTGCATGGGTTGTAATGCTGGGTCCCGACCAGCCAGTTATCTTACACATGCTTGACATTCCAACTTCTGCGGGGACTCTAATAGGAGTCCAGATGGAACTGGTTGATGCTGCATTTCCTCTTCTCAAAGGTGACATCTTTGAAAGTTAATTGTGCAATCCAGTAATGTTAGCATAGCTTCGACATGGTGATTTTTGCTTAAAATTTTTTAAAAAGTGCTGTTACAGGGAACTTGGGTTTCCATGGGTGTTTACTCTGATGGCTCCTACGGTGTGCCTGCTGGGCTGATTTATTCTTTCCCAGTTACATGTCTCGACGAAAACTGGACCATAGTTCAAGGTATGCCTATTCGTTCTGAGGTAGCTCTTTTGGCCTGACTTGTTACAAATGCTGCAAATTCATATGTGACGAAAATAAAATATTAGCTACTGATAATGAGTTTTCTGCTCAGGACTTCCTATTGATGAGCTGTCGAGGAAGAAAATGGATGCAACAGCTCAGCAACTGGCAGAGGAGAAGAAGGCTCTTGCATACTCATGTACTCTAAGTTACCTCATCATAACGAGGGTTTATTTCATTGGAGGGGTAAATGCATCTACAATTTTTGAATACATCAATTTGCTGCTGTATGACATTTAATGTAGTAGGAGTTGTCTCTCTTGATTTCCAAATTTGCTGGAGATTGCGATTTTACATCAGCATTCTTTAGATCAGCTGCTTGTTTTCTGTTCTCGACGGTATCAGGCCCGAGTCACCGTAGCCCATTCCGTTTTGAGAAAGTTTGGCTATCCTTTCCTCAATCCTGGGACATTGTCCGGGGAGTTTGGGGTCTGCCGGTCCACGGCGACGCCATGCAGAGGGTTTCACGAAAACTGGAATTGACCAAGCGACGGCTACGTCGCTGGAATCGGGAGGTCGTAGGTGATATTTTTAGGAAGCTGGAAGATGCGGAGGCTGCGATTGCTGACCTCCAAAGTAGGGAGGATCAGGTGGGCGTGCTCCCCGAGGCTGATATGGTGAGCCTCCGGGGACTACTAGCCACCCACCACTCGATCCTACGTCAACATGAGATCTTCTGGAGACAGAAATCCAGAATTCAGTGGGTCAGAGAGGGTGACCGGAACACTAGTTTCTTTCACCGATCGACGGTCATTAGGAGGCAGAGGAACACTATTCGTTCCTTGCGGGATGAGCGGGGCCATTGGGTGGACGATGATTCGGCGATTAGCCACATCCTACTCGAGTTCTTTCGCTCCCGTTGGACGGAGGATAGTGGGTCGGACGTCGCCGGCCTGCTCCCGAGAGCTGAATCCCAAATCGGGGTGGCTGCGAATGCACTATTGGTTCGACCAGTGACGGAGGGGGAGGTGCGAGAGGCTGTCTGGGCATTGGGCGAGGACAGGGCTCCGGGCCCAGATGGCTTCCCTCCTTTCTTTTTCCGGAGATACTGGAGTATCGTTCGGTTCGCAGTGGTAGAAGCGGTCCTGTGTTTCTTTAGTCGATCAGGTATGCCTGACGACTGAAAGGCCACTTTTGTCACGCTTATACCTAAGCGAACGGATGCGTCCGAGCCGAGCCATTTTAGACCGATCAGTTTGTGCACTACTTTATACAAAGTGGTGGCAAGAATACTGATGGATCGTATGAAGCCTTTTCTCTCCGGCATTATTTGTCAAGAGCAAGGTGCTTTTGTTGGAGGTAGGAGCATTTTCGATAACGTTATGGTGGCCCAAGAGATGATGTGGGATCTTCGACGGGCCCCGAAGCGTCGAAGCCTGATGGCTATCAAGCTGGATATGGAACGAGCTTACGATAGAATCAGGTGGAGTTTTCTTAGGCGAGCTTTGGAGAGTCTGGGTTTCCATGAGACCTGGATTGGTTGGGTCATGGGGTGTGTCCGGAGTCCGCGGTTCTCTATCTTGATCAACGGTTCTCCGTCCCCATTCTTTAGTTCTACTATGGGGCTTCGGCAGGGATGCCCGCTATCCCCGTACCTATTCATCATTTGTTCTGATGTTTTGTCTCGATTGCTGCGGGCTGCATGTGCCGCCGGAGAGTTGGAGGCTTACGTCCCAGCTCTAGGGGCCCAGCCGATATCCCATTTACTTTTTGCCGATGACTGCCTACTCCTGACGCGTGCCCGCGTAGCAGATGCCATGGCTATTAGGCGGGCTTTGGCCGCCTATTGCCATGCATCTGGTCAGAGAGTGAATGCCCAGAAATCCTCTATCTCCTTTAGCCCGAGTTCGCCACCCGGGGTTCGACGTGAGATTCGGAGGATTCTGGAGATGCCTGAGCAGGACGGGACTTGGACATACCTGGGTGTTCCGATCACAGGTAGGAGACTGCGTGTATCTGAGTGCTCCGGGATGGTGCTACGGGTCCAGAGTAGGCTAGAGGGCTGGCAAGCAGCGTCTCTATCCATGATGGGTAGAGTTTTGCTGATCAGATCTGTTTTGGGCTCTATGCCTATCTATCTCATGACCATCACGGTGGTGCCAAGATCCGTCCTCCTAAAGATTGAGCGACTGATTCGGGGCTTCTTATGGGGCTCGCTTGGTGGGGGCCGTGGGGTGCACCTGGTGGCATGGGAGAGTATTTGCCTCCCTCTCAGGGATGGTGGCCTTGGGGTGTTGTCTCTCCGGGAGAGACGAGAGCTGCTCCTCGCCCGGCATGCTTCCCGCTTCATCCTAGGGGTGGCAATCGGGTCGGGTCAGGCATAAACAGGTCGGGTCAAATACAGGTCGGGTCAGAAAACTATAAATCTGAACCCGACCTGTTTATTAAACGGGTCAGGAATTGCAAACCTGAACCTGACCTGTTTATTAAACAGGTAACCCGACCCGACCCGTTTAACCTGTTTAATAAACAGGTAACCTGTTTACCCAACCCGACCCGACCTGTTTAACCTGTTTGCCCAACCTGACCCGTTTAACCTGTTTAGACCTGTTTAATCTGTCCAACCCAACCTGTTTAACCTGCCCAACCCGACCTGTTTAGACCCGTTTAACCTGTTTAGACCTGTTTAACCTGTTTAACCCGTTTAATCTGTTTAACCCGTTTAACCTGTTTAGACCTGTTTAACCTGCCCAACAGTTAAACGGGTTAAACGATTTAAACGGGTCAGACATCTAAAACCCGTATCCGACCCAATTAATAAACAGGTTAAACGGGTCGACCTGTTTACGACCCGAATCTGTTTAGGCCAAACCCAAACCTGTTTATGGCGGGTCGAACACGAGTCGGGTTGGCGGGTCGGGTCATATTTTGCCACCCCTACTTCATCCTGGAGCCGCAGGGTTTCTGGAGCCGGATCATGACCGCCCGCTATGGGGGGATAGGCCAGGAGGGTGGGGTTCGAGGAGGGCGGGGATGTTCCTTTTTATGGCGTGAGATTGCGAGATATGTGCCCATGGTGTCGGACCACACTCGATGGCTGATAGGCGATGGCCGCAGCATCGATGTGACCAGGGACCCATGGGTTGATGGCCTCCCCCTGTGCCGCTGGCCGACTACTGTTAGTGTTGAGGCAGGGGAGGGTTTACAGGTCTGTGATCTTATGACTCCCGGGGAGGCTGGATGGGACGAGATTCGATTAGCCCGCTTCTTCGGGGAGCATCTGGCGGAGCGGGTTCGCTCCCTCCCTCTGCCACAGAGCGGTGGACCAGATGTACGAGTGTGGAGTTCCTCGACCAGTCCCAGAGTCAGGATGAGCGTCCTTTCTCGTATTCTTAGGCGGGAGTATGAACCTGGTCCTGATTGTGCCTGGATCTGGCGATTGGGCCTCCTCCCGAGGGTTGCGCTGTTCCTCTGGAAGGTGGTCTGGGACCGTCTTCCAACGAGAGCAGTACTTGGTGGACGAGGCTTGAGGATCCCCCTGGAGTGTGGGGTTTGCGGAGTGGCCGAGACGGTCGACCATGTCTTGTTTCGGTGCTCTAGGGCGAGGGACACTTGGCGTTTGGCAGGGGTCCCGCAGCCGGTATGGATCTGTAGGGACCAGTTCTTACAGGCCATGCGCCAGGCCTCGGAGTCCCCAGCGCTTCGTCAGGAGGTGACTCGAGTGAGCTGCACTGCCTACCAGATCTGGTTGGCCAGGAACGCTCGTATATTCAGTGAACGATGTATGTCGCCGAGATTTGTGGTCGAGAGTGCCCGCAGTCAGGCGGCAGAGATGTGTCATGCCTCCACCACCGGAGGGACCTTGACAGCTCGGGACATCTGGGGCCCCCACCATGCTTCGGCAGTATCTCACACGGTGTTTTTCACCTGGGAGCCCCCACCCCCGAGTTTCCTCAAGGTCAACTTTGACGGGTCAGTCATGGATGGTGGCACGAGGGGAGGTGCGGGTTTCGTCATTCGGGACCCTTTCACTAGGGTTGTAGCCGCTGGTGGCAGTCACTTATTTGATACCTCGGTTCCGAGCGCGGAGCTGAGCGCTGCCTGGGCTGGCCTTCGACATGCCCGGTGCGTGTTACAGGCTAGGTCTATCACCCTAGAGGGTGATTCTGCCACCGTTATCAGTTGGATCCGAGAGGGTCCTAAGGATGACGGTAGTGACCACCCTTTGCTTCGTGATATATGGACTATGGCGAGGGATGGAGGGGCCTTTCAGGCCAAGCATATCTACCGTGAAGCCAATGGGGCTGCGGATTGGGTGGCTGCATTTGTAGCTCGCCACTCCGGAGACACATTGTGGACTGGAGATGGGGAGTTGCCTTTGGCACTCCGAGGTATCCTATTTTCTGACTTTATTGGGTGTATCCGTACCCGACAGGTATGATCCACCCGTATTAGCAAAAATAATAATAATAATAATAATAATAATAATAATAATAATAATGAAAATGAAGAAGATATCAATCAAAGCATGTCAGTTGCTTTCTTCTTGTTTTATACTTGAGCTTGGGTGTGCAAGCAAGTTAATAAACGAAACGAACTTGCATCGCAGAGATCGCACTCCAAACTACTCGTGTTTTGAGGAATTTAAACCAATTGCTAAAACATTTCTGCCCCGAATAAATTCTCTGTTTACCGCTCAATGGATTCTTATGAGTGATAATGTGCGAAGGTGTCAAAGTTGCAACATCCCAAAGGGTCAAGCTGGGTTTGGATCATGTATGGAACCAAAACCAACCTGACATGGATTTTTATGCACTCATGTCTTCTCTTCTCCTGGCTGCGTCTTGGTTTTATGAGCTCTAGTCTTTGAAAGCACGGATCGCAATGAGGCTTGATTGGGATTGCTATCGTCCCAGCTGGGCATGCGCTTGTATGGGTAGAATGAATTTACTAAGCATCAGGTGATGTTTTCCATGCTGAATTCCATTTCATTTTATCCTTGCAAAATCCTTGGTAAATAACTAAACAATTACCGTGCCATTTGACGAGTTGATGCAGCTGCTTCTTGAAGCCTAAGTTGATGCATCCTAGGAAAGGAAAAATCCCAGCCGAAATTGGGTTGAGGTTGGGTCTTGAATCTATGTTCTCATGAAATCTGATATCCTGTCAGTTCTCATCCTTGTATTTGTAATCCTTCTTCTATTTTTGCTTCTTTGAAAACTAGGGTAGGTGCTGAATCTGGTTGGATGAGGGCAGGAGAGCATTGGTCCGTAGGGCTGTTGATCGACTGAGCCAGGGTGGGCGCGGTCCAAATGCTCTTCATTTAGGGCGTCGCTATCTCGATGGGTAACTATTATCTAATTATTTGTTCTTAAAGATTTCTTGCAAAAGAGTTCTGGCACACCGCATTATTTAGCAAATTTCCAAAGCGGAAGCTGCCGCGATGATTCCAGTTGAGTACCATCCGAATTAAGGCGCTCAATAAGCTTAGAAAGTTCCTAGTACGCCATCAATTACATCAAAAGAAAAGGAGGGTTTTGTCTTGAGAGATGTTGGTCTGCAAATCTGCAATAGCGTACTCCTCTGATCTAGTGGTGCTTTTGCTTTCATGCCATCTATTTCCTTCAAAGCTTAGTCAACAATTACATATATTCCATGCTTGCGTCGTGGAGTTCAGGCCATATTCCTTCTGTGAGACGATCACAGAGTAGTATCTAATGCGTCAGCCAAGGAAACTGTGAATGCAGTGCTTTGTAGCTCATCCCACTACCCTATGGGGAAGATGGTGACATTGTTTGAAATGGAAGAGTAAGCCCATGTTTTTTACCTCGTGCAAACATTATGGTATCATCCTTTTACTTTTCAAATATTCTGAGAAATTACAAAGTATCCGCATATCCATGGCCATGACAGTCTACAGGCTTCAGTTTTTCAACATGTCGCTATATAATGTGTCGAGATCCTGTTTCCTTACGATTCTTTCCTTCATTTCTTCCATGATTGGAGGAGTTATGGAGTCAAGAATCAAAATGTGCGAAGAAAATTAGAAAAAGTAACCTAAGAGGTTACCAAGCTAAATTCCACCTTTCGTATGCAAAGAAATAACTAAGAAGTTCGCCAAGTTTGTGAAAAAGATGCTTGCTCGAACTTTATCTTCAACTTAGTACTAGGAAGCTTATTTACGGAACATAATGAAATAGATTTTAAAATTAAAAATCAAAAACCATTTCCACCTTGTTTGGAAAACCCCCCCTTCTTTCCAGTAAAGCATGGCTGCATGACATGAAAGAGCCAGGGCCCCTCTTTGGCAAGAAAGCTAACTAATCTCAAATTAAATAGGTGGCAGAGGCTACCATATATCAACAATGAAGGATCTCAGTTCTCTATATAAAAGGATGGAAACAAAAAGGAAAAAGAGGGAAGAACATATTATACAAAACACAGATGCAACCGTACTTCTCCTCTCTTTTTTTCTTGTTTGTCCGATTCAAATATTTAAAATTTATTTATTTAAAAATTTGTTAAAAAATTTAGTTCCTAACAAATTGCATAAGGTCCATACATGAGGTGCTAATCACAGGCGAGCATGCAACTCTATAATTATACTGGTAGAATGATATACTTGCGAACCTATCTCTACTCAAAACAATGGACATGCATAACGCATCGGTTAAGGCAAAAGAGATATACAACCATGGGTTCAAATCTTATAAAATCAATATTAGATTATCGAATATCATTCAGATGTCTTTCTCTCCCTTCTACAATGTTTGTCTGCAACCCTTCCAATCTACGTAGGGTGCTTACACAAAATTGGAATCCGCCTATGACTTCCCGCTTGGTGTATGACTAGAGAATATTTGCATATTTCTTCTAGTCCCAAATTTCCCATTATTCAAAAAATCATTATAATTTTATAACTACCAAGGGCCTCCTCTTAGATCTCAAGCAATTCCTGAAAATCTTCTGCTTCCATGATAACCTTCAACCAAAAATTTATGTCATCGTTATCGAAATTGGATGGGCTAGATGAGAAGGGATCGCCAAGAGAGGTAGGAGGAGGACCGGCTGACATGTTACAATCCATCGGCATGCCACAATCGTCGATCGATAATGCTTCTGACCAGAAACTCGCGTCAATTTTCAAGAGTTCCTCCGAAGATTGCATGCACCCTTCTTTGATTCCTGCATCGTTAATTTCTCCTGTCATGGTGGATGCATTGGTGGCGGCCGAGGAGGAGATTTCGCTACAAGACTGCGACGGGGACACAAGATCTTGGCTCGGATTTTCCAACTTCGGGTGGGCCGCAAGGGGAATCGCCTGCAACTTCGTGGGTCCGACTTCCATCACTGTCTTGACACCACTCTGGGCCTTTCGCTTCGGATTTTGGGCTGACTGGTTTGGATTCACTCGTTTCTTCAGGTGGGTGTGCCATACATTCTTGATCTCGTTATCTGTTCTTCCAGGTAGCATCGCTGCGATTGCAGACCATCTAGAGTGACAAAATAGAAAAACATATCTATATATGTAAGTCTCGTTGCGATACCATGCTTTAATATTGATCGAGTGCTTCTTTGAAAAAGGAAAAATATGTATGTATGTATGTATGTATGTATGTATGTATGTATGTATGTATGTATGTATGTATGTATAAAATTGACAGCCGTCAGCTTTGACCTTGTATTGAGATTTGAAGTCCTGACTCAGAAAATCAGTGCTACAGACAAAATGGTTTAAGGATGTTGGACGGTGGTGATCGAGTGGGAAATCTGTAATAGTTGATGAAGCTAAACAACAGAGAATCTTTTGAAGGTCTTCGCCGTCTCGTCACTGAAGGAAGCTAAACTTATCGGGTTATGTTGTCTGAGGGTGAGGAGAAGAAGACAGGGATTCAGGAGATTGGGGACAAAGGAAAAGATGGCAAGGTAACAATATTCCATACAAGGATCGATTTGATATTTGGTAACAATATTCCATACAAGGATCGATTTGATATTTGGAATATCCGATTAAGTAAAGCGAAGTCTGAACATGAATTTTGGGGCGAAAAAAAAAAAGCCTGGGTTTGAATCTTAACATTCTTGAAGACTGGAACCAATTATTTTTATTATAAGTATTTATTTTTGTCTAAGTGAGCGACAAATTGGCTTGTAGGAATCAGAAATGGAGGAAGGGTTACCTATTTCCAAGCATTTCATGCCACTTGATGATGGTCTCTTCTTCTTCCTTGGTGAAGTTCCCTCGTTTAATATCCGGTCGGAGGTAGTTTATCCATCGGAGCCTGCAACTCTTCCCACACCTCAATAGACCTGAAGAGCAGAGGAGAGCAGCAGTGTTAGAATGCTAATTATCTCTTCCAATCGCTTATTAACGTAACTGCTTCAAACATTCTGCGACCAAATTTGATCAATTTTCACGTCTTTTCTTTTCTTTAAAAAGAAAATCGACAAAAAGATCCGACAACTTCAAAAATTTTACTGAAGGATGAATTCTCGTGATGAAGCCATCTCTACTTGCAAACATTTTTCCAAAGAGATCGTGAGACTCATCGATTGCCGCCGGTACCTAAGCGGAAATCTTCCAAAACCGTAGCTTCCATTTATACAAAACTCGGATATTTAGAATCTCTCTCTTTTAGATAGTTTCTTTTAAGCGAATTCAAACCTTTTTGCATTCCGATCACTCTGAGAAGAGAACTATTGCACATTTAAGATTATAAGTTGGAAGCCAGACACACACACACACACACATATATATAGACGCGCACACACAAAAAGGGAAGAGGGCATCAGAAGAGATGCAGCTGACCAGCTTGTTTGGGGAGAGCGCGCCAGTTGCCATGGCCATAACTCCGGATGTAGGAAACCAGAATCTCGTCTTCTTCCGGAGTCCAGGGGCCCTTCTTCAGACCCATCTTCTCGCAGCATGGAGCTCTCACCATCTTCTTTACCTGTCTCCTTGAAGATCCCAACTCCAGCTCGTCTTCCTCCTTCCACCACCACCACCACCACCACCCCTCTCTGGCTCTCTCTCGCTCTCTCGCTCCGATGCAACCCTGGCTGCACAACAAAAGCCGGGAGACCCCTCGGCTATTTTATTCTGGGGCTCCAAGCGGCAACGTGGGGAAATTGGTCCAAGGAGGCGTCACTCGCTCACACCGTCATACTCATACGCGGGCGCCGGCAAGTTCTTGGAAAGGCCGAGCGGAGACTGCCTTGGAAAGGCTTTGGACTCGCAAGACTCTGCATCTCTCTTAGGCCCGTTTGGTCAAGTTTTGGAGGGCCATAAAACCAATCCCACCAAAAATATTTTTAGATTATATAATAGCATTGGATAAAAAATTAGAAAGTAGTTTTCGCTTTTTCAGAAAATTAAAAAAAAAAAAGCTTGGAAAAAATTTTATATTAAAGCTTCTCCCCAAAAGTGTTTTCTCACAAATATTTTGATTTTAATAAAAATTTTCTAATAACCAAAATACCCATCAATAAATCTCATGATTACATCTTATATCATATCATATTATAATATATTATTATAGTAATAGTACTAATAAAACTAATAATACTAGTAATGGTAATAATGGTAATAATGATAATAATACTAAAAATGGTAATAATACTAATCATAGTAACAGTACTAATAATAGTAATAATACTAATAATATAAATAATTCTAAAAATAATAATAATACTAATAATAGTAGTAGAACTAATACTAATAATAATATTAATAATAATAATCATAATAATAATAGTAATAGTACAAAAATAGTAATGATACTAACAATAGTAATAATACTAAAAATAATAATTATACTAATAATAGTAATAAAACCAAAAATAGTAACAATACTAATTATAGTAAAAATACTAATAATAGTAATAATACTAATGATACTACAAATAGTAAAAAAACCAAAATAGTAATACTACTAATAATAGTAATAATGGTAATAATAGTAATTGTGCTAATAATAGTAATAATAATAAAAATAGTAATACAACTCAAATAGTAATAATAGTAATAATACTAATCAAATAGTAATGATACTAAAAATAGTAATAATACTTAGAATACTAATAATACTAATAGTACTAAAAATAGTAATAACACTAAAATAGTAATAATACTAATAATAGTGATAATATTTATAATAGTAATAGTACTAATAATAGTAATAGTGCTAATAATAGCAATAATACTAAAAATAGTAATAGCACTAAAAATAGCGATAATACTGATAATAGTACTAAAAATAGTAATAACACTAAAATAGTAATAATACTAATAATAGTGATAATATTTATAATAGTAATAGTACTAATAATAGTAATAGTGCTAATAATAGCAATAATACTAAAAATATTAATAATACTAAAAATAGTAATAGCACTAAAAATAGTGATAATACTGATAATAGTAATAATATTAAAAATAATAATAATGCTAATAATAGTAATAGTGCTAGTAATAATACTAATAATAGTAGTAATCGTATTAAAAATAGTAATAGCACTAAAAATAGTAATAATACTAAAAATAGTAATAGTGCTAATAATAGTAATAATACTAATAATAGTACTAAAAATAATAATAATACTAATAATATTTATATATGTGTGTGTGTGTGTGAATATATATATATATACATGTCCATATATATATATCAATATATTTATATAGATATATATCTATATAGATGTACAAATACATAGAGTAGGTTATCAATCTATCCATTTTTAGTATCATTCTATCCATTTTTAGCATAAAGTAGGTTATCAATCTATCCATCTTTCATTAGACAAAAAATATTCTTACATTTTATAACTCTTAAGGGTATTTTATGTCTTTTTACAATTCCACATTAATTCATCCTCTCAACCCCCAATTAATACTCTCCCTCTCTCTCTCATACATACATACATACATACACACACACACATATATATATATATACATATATGTACATATATATATATATACGTATGTACATATACACATATATACATATGTACATATATATATATACACACATATATACATATGTACATATATATATACACACATATATATATACACACATATATACATATATGTATGTATATATATATATATATATATATATATATATATATATATATATATATATATATATATATATGTATATATATACATATATATATTATATATATATATATACATATGTACATATATATATATATACATATGTACATATATATATGTACATATACATATGTACATATATATATATGTACATATACATATGTACATATATATATATGTACATATACATATGTACATATATATATATGTACATATACATATGTACATATATATATATGTACATATACATATGTATATATATATATATATGTACATATATATATAGATATATAAATGTACATATATATATATATATATGTACATATATATATATATATATATATGTACATATAGATATCTATATATATACATATGTACATATATATATATACATATGTACATATATATATATGTACATATACATATGTATATATATATATGTACATATATATATAGATATATAAATGTACATATATATATATATATATGTACATATATATATATATATATATATATATATATATATATATATTGTACCTGAATTTGGATTTGGTTTGTAATTTTCACATTGGGCTCTTGATGTCGTAAGAAAACGAGTATCAAAACGACGTGTGCTGCTTATGGCATCGTATGGTCAAATGGTAGAAACGTGAGATGGGGCTGCAAAAAGTCCATGTTGACAAACTGACAGGGTACACTTCCTCTTCTATTAAATACAATCTTTCGCTCCACGCTTCCACGTCTAGTCTAGAGAAAAAGAGAGTGCCTCTGAAAGGAGACCGCTTGCAGGTTAGCAGCCTTCGGGTCACTCGAGTCAATCGTGGGAACAGGTGGGGCTAGCAGGAGAAAAGTCGGGTTCGAAGATGCTGACGAATTGGGTTCGCACTTCTGTTCACACGCTCAAATTTGAGCGGTCGTCTCGATATCTCGCCCTTTCACTTTGGTGCCCATACCTTTCGATCTGAGGACAAACACGAGTTGGGGGAAGAGGCCCGCCACATGACTCCTCTTTTACACGGACAATCACAACCACTCATTCTTATGAGCCTCATTTATCCAGCACTTTTCTCGCCACATCATTTTTTAAAAAAGTGGCTATTATTATCCCCGACCACACGGGCTACATGCGGCGCTGAATATAATCTCTCTATTTGAGAGAAAATCTTAGAAGAAAAGTAATGCATGTTGGGCCCCATTTCTGAGACCATGGACCGGAAGTTATACCTTACACCCGGTGTACCACATTAGCGGTGCACCAGGCCAACAAGACTTCGCCACATCACATACTTGGCCACACCAGCTTAAGTTATATATATATATATATAAACAGTGCGCACCGAAACTCTCCCTCTCCAATGCCAGCTTAAGAAAGGAACTCCCATTGCTCCGCCCCCTTCCACCCTCTATGAGCAAACCCTATATCTTGCATCGCCGCTCATGTCCAATCCCAAGGAGAGGAATTCGCCGAGCGCTCTGCCTATCATACCCCAAACCCATCACCTAGGTCGGCCATATGATACGGCTGCATAAACCCTAAAGCAATGCTCTAGAGATCATACAAGGCCTAAGTTGAACAAATATTCGATAACTCAAAAGTTAATAACCAAATAATCCACTATGTTTAAATAATCAAACTGATTCAATCACAAAATATTCGATTATTCGTTTGGCATCAAAAAATATACTAAATAAAAGCTTTATGTCCGACCTATCCGAAACTAAGCGTTTTGCAATCTTTAAAAAAAAATAAATAAGGTGGTGTAAGTTTTATAGCCTCATTATGAGTGCTGGTGGCCGCACTCCACCATCTCCTCTCCTCGAGATCATATGCTAGTGGCGGTGATGGAAGAGGGGGACAAAGGGCTCCCTCCTTATGCCTAGCAAACCAATGGAGAAGATAAACTTGGCAGTCAAACGAAAGTAGAGGGCAACCATTGGTCGTCACACCCTCCCTTTAATTTTTTTAAAATATATTTTCAAAAATTGGAAACTAGTAATTTGCCGACTCGAAGATTTTCCCCGGCATGACATGTTTTTCTCGTGGGAGATGTAACCGATAGGTCTAAAGCAAAAGCAACCCGTTTAAAGGCTAGATTAGATGTCAAATCGAAACACCAAATAAACCCACTACAGCGACCGGGTATGCATGGGCTAGCAATAACATTATGTTCATCTAGCCCATGGGCTAGCAATAGCATTATGTTCATCTTTAGCAAAAAAAAATAACATTATGTTCATTTTGGTTCATGAGAGTATATCGTCTCGGGCACACAAACACATAGGACACATGCCATTAAAAGAATCAGTTACGTCCAAATCCATACATCTCCGGACCCAATCTTGGCATGGGTCTTATTTGCAGTTTGTTGTAGAATAAGACCAAGTTAAACTGATCTTGAGGCCTGTAAGGCGATCCCAGCTAACTCTCACAGCCCAATAAACGCCACCCAGAAAAGCCCAAGAACGAAGCGGCTCTCTCTTTTCGACCCATGAAAGCATTAATTTCCAACCCCACCAGTCGACTCCATCGTCCCCAATATGATGCCATCCTCCCCCCCCCGATTCCAAATCCCATTCATCTTTCAACCGATAAAATTAGATTGGAGAAGGGAAGGGAAGGATGGGAAGCGTGCATTTCTGTCTGTTTTGATGGTTCCATACTTCATTCTTTGCATCTGATGGTTTCGTGGATTAATTGATTCAGTTTTTTTATCCTACTTCGCGCATTCTCGTACTGTTAGGAGGAAGGAGGGGCGGGGGGTGGGAGGATATGACGTTGACCAGACCAGACTAATTTTTTTAACCATCCAGCTTAGCCATTCTTGTCAATTCAAACTGGTTGTCCATATTTTCAGATGTGCTCTTTGTGTTTTTGGCCTCTGTTTGACCAAATTTTGCTTCTATATTTAGTTTTTTTGGGCATCTACCTCATGTATTTTCATCAGTTCATCATCGCAAACTGGCAATTATGGACACGTTTGATGCCTCTTTACTTAATTTCTACTGTTTTGGATAGATGCAACTATATTTCTTGGGTTACGGAAGATGTCTAGTTTCTTAAACGCCGCAAACTTTGGTAGTTTGTTACTGGAGATATTCATAAACCCACTCAAAAATCAGATAAGGATGAAGAAGAATGGTATAATCGGCTTAAGGACTGGGAGGGTAAAAATCACTAGATTAATGCATGGTTTATGAATGCTTCGATTCTTTCTATTCATTTTTAGTTTGGTCGATTTGGAACAGCAAAAGGAGATTTGGAATTTCTTGGCCAAATGATGTTGGACCTCGGATATCATCTATCAGTATCAACTGTTGTTTAACTTACATCGCATGAAGCAAGTACCCGGGCAATTTATCCATGAGTTCCTTTCTTAGATGCATCCTGGATAGGATCAATTGACCCAGTCTGAGTCTCAGTGGGACAATGAAAGTGATGCCAAGAAATTTGCTTCCTATAGAGATCAAATGTACCCGATATAGTTTTTTATGGGTCTTCGAGATAATTTTGAACCAATAAGAGTATCACTTCTTTATCATGGTACCTTTCCATCTCTTGAGTCTATATTTGTTTGAACTTGTCTTTGAAGAAACAAGATTGGGCTTACTCAAACCCAAGCACACTAAGGTTGTTCTCGCTACACTTTCTCAAGCCTATAGTCTGTAACTATTGTCACAAGCCTAGGCACTACACGGTCAACCATCCAAAAGGAATATGTAAAATTTGTCAAAAAGATTGGCCACTACCTTGATGACTGTTCACAAAATCCAAATAATCAAACTAAATCTAATTGATCTAGAGATTCTCAATCTAAATCTGGTGATTAGTCACAACCCGCTTCTCGTTCTACTACCGCTATTGTTGAAGTTTTTGATACTCATAATTATTCTTCCAACCTCAATCAGTAACCTATTTGTCAATGATCTCAAAAATCCAATCAAACAAGTTTTATCTAAAGCTAGCACTTTTGCAAATGCTTTATTTTTTATTTCAGGTAATTCTTGGTATTTTGATTCTACATGTTGCATGCACATGACTTCAAATGGTACTCTATTTTAATTAAAAACTCTTCATCCTCTTGCACCATCTATTCATGCTGCAGATGGTTTATAGTCATATATAGGTCATGTTTATACCTCTTTATTATCTCTACCTAACACTTATTCGATTTCTAAACTTACTTTAAATCTTATTTCTGTAGTCAATTATGTGAACTTAGCCTTGATGTCCATTTCTTTGGTAATAATTGTTATGTGCAAGATATAGAATAGTTTCTTGGGTCCAGTCATAGGACAGGATGCATGTTAAATCTCATCAATCTCCACATTCTTTCTTGGGTTTCCTCAACTTCCTTCTTAATCAGTTGCCTCTACCTCATTGAGTTCATCTTTGAGTGTTTGGTACTCTCATTTAAATCATATTTTTTTTAAATAAATTGCATACCTTAGTCTCCAATAGCCTGTTAAGTTCTGTTTAGAATGAAAATTTTAATTATTTATCTTGCCACTTGCTAAACAAATTATCCTTTAATAATAGTGATTCTATTTCTTTTGCACTATTTGATTTGGTTCATTCTGATGTCTAGGGACCATCACCCTATGCTACTATGGGAGAGTCAAAATATTTTTGGGATATTTGTTGATGATTACTCTCATTTTACATGGTTATATCTCATGCATCATAGAATTGAGTTGTCTAAATTTTACTCAAATGGTTAAAACTCAGTTCTCTTATCATATTAAAGTATTTTATTTAGATAATGTCACGGAGTATAGGGAAACAAAATTTCTTAACTTCTTCTATTAGCAAGGCACTATTCCTCAACATTCTTGCCTAAGAACATCTTAATAGAATGAGCATATTGGACATAAATATAGGCATATCTTGGAGACTGTTTGTCTCATGCTCATTTCCTCTTATTGTCATGAACACTTTTAGGATGAAGCATCTCTTACTATTGTTTACACAATTAATCGCCTTCCTTCACTATCCCTATTGACTATAGTACCCTTAAAGTGGTCGGCTGTGTATATTTTGTTCTTCAACCCCATGAACACACCAAACTAGAACCTTGTACATGGTTATATTGTTTCCTTGTGCATGGAATTGAGCACAAAAGGTACAGATATTGGGATCATATTTCCTCTCAACTTCGTATCTCTCGTCATGTCTTTTTGGGGAACATAAGATGTTCTCTACCATATCACAGTTCCACACTTCTACATCTAATCTTCAATTTTTTACTAATCCTTCTGTTGAGTTGTTTCCCAAAGATTTTGCTGGCAGTTCTGCTAGTGAGCTCATTCATGTCACTCCTATAGCTTGTCTTGAGATGTTAACTTTATCGGATGATCCTGACGATGATCCCTCCTCCTCTATCTCTTCCCCTCCACCACTACGACACTCAGCTCAAGTAAGAGAACCATCTGTTTGTCTTAATGATTATCATTATTTTTCCATCCTTATTTCCTTACATGAGCCTCAATCTTATGATAAGGCTAGCACTAATCTTATTTGGCAGCAAATAATGGCAAAAGAATGGCAATTCATGGACAAAACTCATACATGCATGGGATCTAGTTGACTACCTCCTGATATGACTGCTATCCTATAGCAAAAGGCTTTATACAAGAATATGATATTGAGTATGAGGAGCCCTTTGGACTAGTTGCTCGTTTAACTTTTGTTTGGATATTGCTAGCCATAGCAATTGTACGGCAATGAGGATTCTATCAAATGCATGTAAAAAAATGCCTTTTTAAATGACGATCTGACTGAAGGGGCATAGATACAGCCTCCTCTTGGTCTTGATCGTCTTCTAAACAAAGTCTGCCGACTTTCGAGAGCTTTTTGTGGTCTCAAGCAAGCTCCATAAACATAGTTTACTAATTTCGGTACTACTATTAGTTAGATTGGCTTCCTTTCTAGTCTGCATGATTTTGCCCTCTTTATTCGTCAAACAAGTTTAAGGATTGTTCTTTTACTGCTATACATGGATGATATAATTATCACGGATGATGATCTTGCCGATATTTCTGATCTTAAACAGTTTCTCAATCAATATTTTGAAATGGAAGATCTTGATCCTCTTTGTTATTTTCTCGATCTTAAGGTCTCCGGCCCTGATGGATATTATGATTTCCAGGCTAAATATGCTTCTAATTTGTATTCTAGAGATGGTCTAATTGATAATAAAACTACTTCCACTCCTCTTGAGCCTAATGCTAAACTTAGTCCCCTTGATTGTACACCACTCGGTGATGCTACTCTATATCGGCTATTAGTTAAGAGTTTAGTTTATTTGACTATCACCCGTTGCGACATTACACATGCTGTTCATATGGTTAGCAAATTTTTATCTACTTTATGCACTACTCACTATGTAGTTGCGCTCCACATTCTTTGTCATATTAGGAATATGTTATTTCATGGTCTTTAGTCTTCTGCAAACTCATCTCTTGGCTTATATTCCTACTCTAAATGTTGATTAGATGGGTGATCCCATTGAGAGACATTCCAGCACTAGCTATTATTTCTTCTCGGGAGATTCTCTCATATTTTGGCAAAACAAAAAGCAAACAGTATAATGATGCCGAGTACCGTGCTATTACAGATACTACTAAGAAGCTTGAGAGCTAGAAATAGAAGGAAAATACTCCAATGCTACAGTTTTTCGTTGTACCGACTACGGTGCTATATAAATTACTCATAACAATGTTTTTCATGAGTGCACTAAACATATCCAAAATAGTTGCCATTTTGTATGCCATCACATTATTCATGGTATAGTATGGTTCTTTTCAATCATCTTAGTTGCTCGGCTCAAAGACATTTTCATTAAACTATATTTTTCTGAACATATTCGGGATCTAATTTCTAAATACAAAATGGGTTCTACTTTACCATCTTGAATTTAAAAAAGAAAAAATATTAAGCATATTTACCATCGTATTAATATACTAATTCAAATATAATTGATATTTTTTTATTTGCCATGATGCACTTCCGTTGCTAGCCACATTGTTAATGTTAGGCTGTATATATATTGATGTACATATTACAATAATGGAGAATACTAAATACTAAAAGTAAATATATATACTTTTCGTAAAATCTGTCTCTTGCCGTATCTTTACAGTTATCATTATCTACAAGAGCCGGAAATTTAAGGAGAGAACGAACGAGAAAATTGGATGCTGCTACATCTCTCAGTCCTCCGATGCCGGCTCTCCTCGAGTTGACATCCACGGATGCCCTGCATAACCCAAAAAACACGCCAAATAAATTAGAGTTTCCTTTTAAAATGATTTATTTTTTCATGAAAGAAAAGAAAAAGCGGAGAACTAGGGAGGGAAAAATAAAACGGAGAGAAATAAAAACCAGAATCATAGTTGAAGGAAGAAGAAACCGAGCTAACAAATTAATTAAATAAAAAGCATGGGGAGGACAAGGGGAGCAGTTAGTTAGTTACTTAGGACTTGGTCGGCGGACAATCTCCTGGAGCCGTCCTTGCAGAGCATCTTCCTTATGAGGTCCTTGGCCGCCGGCGACACGCCCCGGAATATCCGCGGAGGAAAGCGGAGGTTCCCCCGGAGCACCGCCTCCAAGATCTCGACCGCCGACTCCCCGTAGAAGGGCGCCATCCCGCCCAGCATCATGTACAGGATCACCCCGCAGCTCCACACGTCCACCTTCTCCCCGTACTCCCGCCCCGCCACCACCTCCGGCGCCACATAGTACGGCGTCCCCACCAGCCCCGTCATCGCCCGCCGCCGCCCTCCTTCATCGAACCACTCCGCCGACCCGAAGTCCGCCAGCTTCAGCTCTCCCCGGCCGTCGAAGAGCACGTTCTCCGGCTTCACGTCGCGGTGGGCGATCCCCCGCCGGTGGCACGCGGCGATCGCCTCCATCAGCGGGAGCATCACCGCAGCGGCCTCGGGCTCGGGGAGCGGGGCGCGGCCGGAGATGAGGGCGAACAGGTCGGGCCCCGGGCAGAGGTCGAGGACGAGGTGGAGGGAGTCGGCGTCCTCGTAGGCGGCGTGCATCTGGACGGCGTGGGGATTCCCTGCGGCGGCGAGCTGGTGGATCTTGGCCTCCCGGAGGGCGAGGTCGCGGTCGAGGGGGTCGGAGAGGAGGGCCTTGTCGACAGATTTCACGGCGAACTCCTCACCGGAGGCCAGAGAGGAGCAGCGGCTTACCGTGCCGAATCTCCCCCGTCCGATCTCTGGGCCGATCTCGTAGTCCAGCCTCAAACCCTCCTTCATGGGCGGCTCCTGCTCTCTTTCTCTCCCCTAATATCTTCTTGGCTCTTGCTTGTGATTTCTACGCATGCTGTTATATATAATGGAACGGAGCGAGGGGAAGCCGCCTAAAAGGGGTTCCCGCTGGGAATATTCGGTCGTCGTGGCATCCGATGGTTTTGACCGCGCCTGCCATCTGACGGTCAAGTATGTCTTGCTCCGACGGCTGCTGATGCGTCTATTTCGTGATGGGAGGGCGTTATACTTGCGGGGCAAGGCAGCCGGTGGTGGCTTCGATCTCCTGGTGATCTTGGTGCCACTTTGGAGCTGTGATTTCCGAATGGGAACTTTCCATCCTCTTTCGCTTTTACCACTTTGGACGCATGTCCACGTGTGACAAGGATGGGGAATTGGCTGGATTCTGGTCGTAAGGCTGTGTTTCTCTTCTTCTTATTTGCTGGTTTTTAGAGAAAACTTCCGGCCATAAGGTAAGGTCAAAGATGCCGCAGGTTTTTCTTTTCTTTTATTTTTTAAACCTCTGGTGGGAGAAAACTTTCGGGCCGGAAGGTTGGGCCCTCGGATACAACGAGTGCGGAGATGCTGTAGGTGCAACTTGCGGGCGTGAAGGTTGGCAAGCTGAGAAGGAAACATGTGCGTATGTGTGAGCATCTTCGATCTGTTTCAGTCCACTGCCTGGTAAAGTTTAGAAATAGACTTTCTACCTCCTAGGTGATTTTTCGAGAGCAAAGGAAAAAATTAAGTAGAGGATTGACTCCATTGGCTTCTAGAGAAAAAGTTTAAAATGCTCCATGACGAAGTTTGCGTCGTTGCTGCCAAGGACTCCACTAGCTGATGCCCTTTAAATTAATGCTCCATGACCGACGAAGCACGGAAGCACTCCACCAAGGAGGATTCCACTAGAGTTTTCGTGCAAAATCCACCGCGCGGCACAAAAGAATTTAGAGGGCAAGCATATTGAAATAGCATGCACTCCCCTCAAGGGAAGATAATTAATTCCATCGGGTGATGAAAAACTACTGGAGTATACGAGCGTCTATTTATGGAATATGAGACCTTTTGCGTTGATAAGAATCATGAGGGAGCGTCCTTGGAATCCAACGAGAATGAGAAAAACTAGCTTGAATACCATGAGGCTAAGTAATATCGAGCAAGTTAATTTTTAGAAGAAAATTGGTAAATGATGGTCAACCTTCGGGCCGTAATATCAAGGCCTCACGATATGGCTTCAAGGAATTTTGGGATTCTTTTTGATGCTTGCATGCATAGAGCAAAACACGCAGAGATCATGGCGAGCGTGATGCCGATCGAGCAATATAGGTTCTCCGTTGCTGCAATTCTTGTCTTGGGTTGCCGAATTTTATCGTCTACCTTGTTGATGTTTGGATCCAATCCCGTGATTTTTTCTTTCTTCTTCTTTCTTTTTTGAGGGGTTCCTTGAATTGAAACGTCGCCCTATATATTTTGTTGTTTTTAAGCGACTCATTTTGCTAAAAATAATGTCAAGCTAGCCTTCGTGCTTTTTGAGTCCAGGTCTGGATCATCGCACCGGTTGTCACGTCTACACAAATCTGACATCAGATTTTCGGTGCTGCTAATATAATATCACCGAAAGGCGCCATGCTGCATGCCAAGTCTAGCTTGCAATTGCGGACAAATTGATATATATTATATATACAAAAAAAAAACAAAAACAATCTAAACGTAAACATCAAATGCGCCACCAGTATTGTTTTGATGTTTTATTGCAGAGGCAAGACAGGGATCTAATTAACAAACAGTTATAGCGACAAAGAAGTAATTAGAGGCAGCTAACCTCCTCCACGTCACATCTCTGCTGCAAATTAAACAGCAGCTAGCTAGATTCAAGATCCCCTACGCCGCAATCCTTTTCATGTGATCGATGAGAGAAGCATGCATCGATCTGTTTATGCTTATTCATTCATAATTTATATCGGTTGTAGCAGCACAATGACATGATCTGCTTGGTCAAGTGGATTAACATCGGTCTCTAAAATATTTTGGTCGCTTCTTCTGTCTTGGTGATTTGTGACTGGATTCTGGACATCGTCATCCCTAACGTCAGGGCTGAGGGTGCATGCAAAAACTCGACGCGGATGAGAGGGAGATCTTTGCTACGTGGGACACTAATATGATAAACGTAAATTGAAACACGGAAGCCGTCAACGACTTGTGATGGCCGTTCTGCCTTGGTGGCAGATTTGTCGCTGCATTCGGGTTCGGGTCCCCTCATGGCACGCTCGGGGGCAAACGTGAGGACTTGAAGCTGGATGATTTGGGTTGAAGTGTCGATCTGAGACGAGGATATTCCACTAATCAGGACAGATTTATGGAGACGCCAATTTAGACAAGGAACCTGTTGATAGCATCTGACCATTATTTCTTCTTTGTCTGCGATCTCTGACTGACCTTATTAATGAGCAATTGCTCTGTCTCCGGGAAAAAACAAAAGCAAGGAAAAAAAGGTAATAGCTTTCCTATCTAAAAGAGGAATGCTTACGTTCGGAGAAATGCTGGAAATACGTCGGATATGAGAGAACTGAGACAGTACGGTGTCATTTTAAAACAGAGACAGTAATGGCTCTCAGGGGGCTCTCCCAAAGCTAATTGGGCAGGTCTGTATTTCGGTCACTGACGCAAAATTTGGTTTTATAATTTATACTGGACTTGCACGGTAAATAAAGCGTCTATGTTCGTATTGAAAGCCAGTTACTGGATCACAAAAAAAAAAAAACAGTTAATTACTGAAATGAATGCAAAAATTGATTCTGCAGTGGACTGACCCATATGAGAATGAAAGTGTTAAATATAAAAATTGAAGTTGTCAAGCTACTTGGATATATATATATATATATATAACTATGCAAAATTTGATTGATCACGGTACTGTATAAGTGTCGAATTGGACACAAAATTTGGCTAAGTTGTGACATAGAAGTGCTAAAATAACCGCTAACGGATGGTTGATGTAGAGTTAAAAGTACTAAAATGGCTCCAATGCTCAACTCAAAATGTTAAAAATTACTTATCTAAGAATTGCCATATCTTTATTTTATAAAATTATTATAAACGATTAATCTACTAGAATAAAATTAAAAGATTAAAAAAGTTTGTTTGAATCGAGGCGTGTGATCTACACTGCCCTAAAAATATGATTTGATGCAGGATTGTCGTGATCTCATCCCCATGGTACAACAACCCGGCTCAACCTGATCTTCCTCTAACAAATACAATCACTAGGGAGGCGTGATCCGACCAACTCTTTTAGATACCTAGAAAATAAAAAAGATATAAAGCAAAAAATTGAAGGATAAAAAAACTATCAGCCTGTAGAAAAAACTTTCGAGAGATAGAATGCCTTTGAGAAAGAAATAGATCAAATTAATTTTGAATTAATTTCGGAGGAGTCTATTTATAGACTCTATCCGAAAAACCAAAGAAACGTATCATTTCAGAAATCAATGTTTTTTTCAAAGAGTCATAACTCTCCTGAAAGAGTCGTTACACAAAAAAATATTTTAAAGCATTTAAAATAACTAAAGTGTAAAGAATAAGAAAATTTATTTTTTTTAATTAAAACTCACCTCACTTAAGAAGTCAACACTTCCCGATCAAGGGAACCAGACTTTCCTCAAGCAATGCAATTCCAAAGCTTCGTCTCTATCTCCCAAATCTCTATGTTTGCATCATACCTTCTCATAGTATCCGGGCAAATTCACCATTGCTCTAGGGCTATAACTCCAACCGGCAAACCCAATACATGAATCACATCTAATGATGAATAGGTCAGGTGGGGATCCAAAATCAGACCCATTGAAGCTTTCAGGTTGGGTTTATTTTTGAAGTTTTCAGACCGAACCTGACTCGAACCTACATAAGCATATATAAATACATGCATGTATACTTATATTCATATCTTAATGTATGCATGTACACATGCATGCATGTCTTGTACATACATATATACATAATAATATTTGTTTTATTTATATAACATGGATCTCTTCTAATTCTCTAATCATATGCATTGATGACCAAGAAGTTTAAGGTTTGTTAAAGAGAAGTCAAAAAATTGAAGGTTTGAAGATTTTTAATTTTAAAAGAAGCAAGGAGGAACTGCAGAGGATTGTTCGTGGAATTGATTCTATAGAGGACCAAGGAATGCTTTCAGTGGACGAAGTCAGAGAAAGGTGTTCAGATAAGGAATCACTCTTGAAGATCTGCACAGGTGAAGTGTTGTAGAAACAAAGATCAAGACTAAATTGGTTGCATCTTGGGGACAAATGCTGAGTATTTTCATAAATTAGCTAATGGTGGAAGAAGGATAAATTGGATTCAGGTTATTGAAGTAGATGACAGGACTATCTTCGAAGAAAAGCAGACTGCTGATGCTCTTTTTGGATATCACAAGAATTTGTTTGGAACCCAATCTGAGGTAGATGGTTCTTATATCTTGGCACAATGAGATGCTATGCAAGATAGATATGGAATTTTTGTCTCTATTAGCAACAAAGAATATGACAGCATCTTAAATGGCAAACCAGTTCTCGAACCTGATTTGCTTGATGAACCATGATACAATTGCAATATCCTCCTCTAAATGTTTTAGCAGATGATCAACAACAAGGTTAAACATCCAGATGATCAATTTGCCTGGATGTGCAACTAGAATCCTGTAGCATAGAATAGCATATCATTTTTCCAACAAACAGCTACGATATTGCTGCTAGAGAGATGATATGCATCAATCCACCAACCAGGGAAACGGCCCTGTATTTTCTATTACATAGTGTCAAAGCAAATGATAATAACCCTCAAGTGAAAAGGAGGAAAAGAGAGAAGCTAATAAGCAAACACCATCACAGCAACACAGCAAACATGACATGTTGGCAAGATTGTTTCCAGATACTTGTGAGCTGAAGTCATTTAACACAACCAAAGCCCACTAACTGAGAAGCATCTTTCAAATAGAGGAACACACACTTCGGACATATAAGATATCTAACTAAACAAGGGAGCTCTTCCATCAGCCCTTTTCAGGTGTAGAGATCTATTTATTCAAATAACCAAATTGTGCATTGAACCAGACAATACACATGATCAACCACACCTGAGGGCAGGAGGCCCAAATCAAGCTGGTTGTTGCGACAAAAGTTCGTGCAACTTGGTAGACTTAGTTTGCACGGTCTCTGAGCACATCCAAATCCATCTCTGTGGGGTCAGTAGCCTGAATCTCATAATGGATTCCATCAAGCTCCTGTCGAAATCGATCCTTAGATGTGGCATACAGCATCTTAGCACGGATGCGGGAGATGGAAGGAGACCTATTCAGCAGTTGAAAACAAGTGTTTTTAATATATATTGATAAAGCAACACACACAGGCGCGCGTGCGCGCGCACAGATATATATGACAACTTGAATCTAGAAAATTCTTTCTAGATGGATGGAGTGATGTATAGTATTGCAATCTCCAACTTGATTGTAGGAAAAGCTGCAGGAGATTATAGAAAAATAAAAATAAAAATAAAAATTATGTTACCCACTGCGACATGTGAAGAACATCGATGTTGACTGAATATATGTGTAAAAAAGGTTATTTTCATCATATTTTCAAATATTAGTACATTGCTACAGGATGAAAGCAAGCATTACGCATACGTAGAATGTCCAAGCCAAAGGAACTTGGAGTGTTTTGCACGCAAGAACATAATATGATTTGAATGTACTTTATGCAAACCTTTGGTTTGCATGTGGTATACAAAAGGGAGTAGGCTTTTATGTCCTAGAGTGCCTTGGATGTGGGCAACTTCATCTAGCAGACTTCACAAGACATTGTACAATGTGTTAAACTCTAGGCTGAAAAAAATAACCCACTCCATTTTGAATGAATTTGCAAATACCCCACTACATGTTCACTTGCTGTCATGTCAACTCTGCATTTTTCAGATTGTTGTAATGTTGCCCACTCTCTGCCCAATTGGGGTCAGAGCTCGCCGGCGATGCTTACTTGTCAGCCGACATGGACATAATTCGTTAGAAGTGCCTCCTTGTCAGCTAACATTGAGCTAATTAGGTGATGATTGGATCTGTCATCACCATCACCCCCATGAACAAAACCCACCCCAAGCCCTAACCCTAGCCCCATCCCTTCCTCCAACCTTTCTCCCTAAGACGGCCACACAGCCCCCGCCAGTGACCCCCTGGCCACCACCATCGCCGCCCCCATCCTCTCCTCCTTCTCCCTCTTCATCTTCTTTTCCCTCTCCTCCTCTTTCCTCCTCTTCTCCCTCTCCCTTCTCCTCTCGCTCTCCACATAGAATTCTACTCACCACATGAGAATCGAGCAAAGTTACAAATTTCATAGAGAAAGGAACATGGCCTTCTTACTTGGTGTTCTCGTTTACATTGATTCGCTGTCAATTATGATTCACTGTCAATTAGATGGCTGAAAACTTGTCCAATATCAGGGTCCACTGTAGTGGCTACTGGACAATAGGAGCCAAGATATATAAGCCTAAGTATGTAGCAAGCAGAAGAGGCACGATTCTCATCGATCTTGATAGACGGAACCTCTGTGAATGTGCTGCTGATGTGCCCACTTGATGGAACTTGAATCAAATTTCACCCATGCAACTAATACACAAAGTACTTGGGAAGGATGAATATACTGAAATAAATGATGACCTTGAGTTGTTGGATATGTTTGAAGTATGCAATTCCAGGAGGCTGTTCACATGTACTGCACTCTAGAGCAAGGTGCGGCACAATAGATGGAACAACAACAGCACAGGCCAGCATAAGAAAAGCAGGCAGCTGAACACAGTGAGCCAGTACAACAGGAGAGGCCAGAAGAAAGCATAGTGCCAGTTGGTTACCAGCTATCAGTCGAAGCTGGCGCAGAGACACAAAGGTCCACAGGGGACGGTTTGTTATGGGAGGGTTAGGAAGGGGATGGCAGCAAGAGGAAGGTCGAAAGGGGCAAGGGAAAAGTCAAATGTTGGAGATGGATTGTTTGATAAAATTCGAGTTCTGTGACAGCAGGTCGGAAGCATCGAGCCACGATTCCTTTGAGCTGCCTTCAGAGGATAGCTAAAACCTTTTTGGAGAGCTTAGGCGATAGAGAGGAGGAGAACTATAAGGTAGAGACATTTGAGAAGAATGTGGAGAGTGGATCCATGGAAGTTGGTTCTTTTTTTGAAGATGTTCATAAGTTTAGAGATACTTTGAGGGAGTATGCAATCACTCATCATTTTGAGATAGCTAAATGCGTCAAGCTCTCAGAGATGAAGAGGGAGGAGGAGGAGAGGAGGATTGGGGGGGGGGGGGGGGGGGGGGGGGAGGACAAATTAGGGAAACGATAGGGACTTGCTTGATGATTTCACCAGATAGCTCTCAGAGATAGCTAGAGCTGATGCTGATAGTCATACATATATAAAGACTTAATGTACTGAGTCAAAAAGGGGCATGGATTTCTTCACTGTAAGACATAGCTAGAGCTGATGCTGATAGCCCTAGGATACCTAGTAATTGTGGACAATCCTGATAGAACCAAGTAGGGGGAAAACAATCATACGCAAGGTTTTCTCCCCTCCCAAATGTCCCCTTATAATCTACACAACAGCCTCATCATGATCTTGTTCGCTATTAAAAAAGCTGATATGCAATAGAAAACAAATTAACTCATAGAAATCAAGAGTTTGAACGCAGCATAATCGCATAGGTTACTGAAACCAAGTGATAAAGTTAACTACTTTTTTAAATCACTTATCTATAATTAACGTCCAAAGAAACAATGTTATGTCATTCAGAATATCAAGATGTTGTCAGAATGACGTAATTGTATAGAAACTAAACTGCCAAGTTATAATAATTTAGGAGTTAGAAAGAGAATATCTTGCTCTTCTACCAAGTTATTAAGAATATCAAGATGTTGGCAGAATGATGTAACTGTATAGAAACTAAACTGCCAAGTTATAATAATTTAGGAGCTAGAAAGAGAATATCTTGCTCTTCTACCAAGTTATTCAGAATATCAAGATGTTGGCAGAATGATGTAACTGTATAGAAACTAAACTGCCAAGTTATAATAATTTAGGAGCTAGAAAGAGAATATCTTGCTCTTCTACCAAGTTATTCAGAATATCAAGATGTTGGAAGAATGATGTAACTGTATAGAAACTAAACTGCCAAGTTATAATAATTTAGGAGCTAGAAAGAGACTAACCATGCAATAAAAAATATCTTGCTCTTCTGGCAATTCTCATCAGTCACAAAATCGAAGTCGTAGATGGCATATCGGCAATCATTCTCAGGCAGTGCAGCAGCAAAATCATCATAGCTCTCCCCTGGAGCTCCTGTCTTCTCAACAACCACCTCCTTTTTCTTTTCATCAATCTTAAATATCACATAACGATGCACTTTCTTCCTTTTCAGTTCAAGAAATGTAGTCCTGCTGTGGTCAGCTACTCCCATCCCAGAAGATGCACTTGACTGCACATGAATCCCAATACATGGCAAACAGTTAATCCTCATAATCAACTTTATCATTCGTAAGACATCCCATAAATATCTACAAGTTCATTTATGAGATGCAAATATAAAAGCCAGACTCTGAAACAAGTAATATTACTTACAGAAAAGCCAGAACTCAAATAACTAACCTTTGATTATCTGCCATTTTAACAAGTTCATTTATAGGACGCTAGGTAAAAGCTGGAGACTGAAATTAATACATTAGTCATACAAAAGCCTGAACTCAAACGGACCAACATTCACTTATTTAATATCAAAGTTTTCTACCAAGTTATGCTGCGAACTAGGAAAAAGATCCAACATAATCAATAATACTTTACCCCATAAAAATGAAGAAAGAACTATTTTTTTTTTACAAAGATATACTACACTGCAACACAATAAGCATAAGGCAGGCACTATTTCTATCAAAATCAGCCTAAATTGAAGCATTCGCAATGATAAGATACAATCCGTTCTGATCAATGAAAATATTCTAGAAAAGGAGTCTAGATATGAGGAATCAATCGGACCTCAAGAATTAATATATCCAACCAAATACTATCCTAACTTCAAGAAAAGAAGATCCTCATAACATGATCTACAACCGTAAGCTGTGGATCATGAAAGGCTATAAGAAGTGACACAGAGAATTCAGTATCAACAATACGGTCTGCCATATAAGACGCGAAAAAAAAAAAACAAACAAACTCTAAAAGATGCGGTATTTATTTAGTATAGTGACTCACACAAAGATCTTCATCAAGATGTTCCTCGTTCGACAAGAAGAATGTGTATCCTACGGCAACGAAACGAACGTTGCTCTAATTAAAACGAGATCAAGAAATCCATCAAGATTTGCCCAATTTCCATGTGAAAACAGAAAGAGAGAGCAGTCCGATCATCACAAGCATGGAGGAATCAAGATATTCACTATAAGATGCTACTGTTTTCCCACGAATCTAGCCAAAGTTTCAAAAAAAAAAATCAAGAAATCTTAAAGCAACAATTTCAAAACTAGTATTCCCTAAACAAAATCCACAAGAAAGAGTAGCGCAAGCAAATACCATTCGGAACGACATGGCTCCTCCTCGATCTCAGAGGCAGAGAGAGAGAGAGAGAGAGAGAGAGAGAGAGAGAGAGAGAGAAGAATGAATGAATGGATTGAGGAACGGGGAGGAGGGAGAACTAAATGCCCGTCTAATTTGGTCGGAAAGGTGAACGAGAAAAAAAATATAAAAAAAGGACAACAAAGCAAAAGAATATTTTCTTTTCTCTAATTTTTTAAAGAAAGAAAAGGAAAAAAAAGTAACAGCGGCAGTGGGGGGCGGCGCGTCGCGTTTCTGGTAGGTAGAGTAGCGAGAACGCGAAACATCTAACATAGCAAATAGTATCCGTCGCTTGTGCGCCTATCGTGCAGTGTGAATCGTCCCGGAGAATTTGTTGAGATGCGTGTCAGGGAAAAATAGATCGATCTATTGGTGTCGCGCATTTCGGATGGCATAGTTGATTTGTGATGCACCTAGCGCTCATCTGGACGGTTTTGACCGCCCGAAGTGTGTCCCGTCGACTATGATCTAAGATTTGGCGGGATTGGGTCCGTGGTCGTCAACATTGCCTTGCCGACCTTCCTACTGGACGCCAGCCACGTGTCTTCCCAGACCGAAATAATGACGGGTCCGCCTAGATTCAACGCTATTCTCCGTCGTCACGTGCTTCTTTTTTGCCCTTTTTTTATTTGATTATTATCTTCCTGTCCCTGGCCTTTTTTTTGGCCTAGCATCCGTTTGCTTTTGAGTTTTAAAAGAAAAGCGGAAAAAACGAAAGAGAGACACTGCGTTGAACGAACGCGATGGTACGTCCAACCAACCCGGCTGGTTCACCTCGAACCCGGTCGGTTGGGTCCGGCTGCAAACGATTTCTATGCATCATCGAAATCTCGCGTCGTGACGACCTTTAACAATGAGGAGATCTCCACGTGGCAGGGCGGGCTGGTTGGAAGGTGGCTCCGGATGCCCGTTGTGCCTCGATTAGCGAGGAGATCCTGGCATCCTGCACTAGCGCATTTCGGGCATGAGAGCCGCCTTCCATCTCTAAATTTTTTAGTTGGATCAGGAAGAGCATGGGAGGCACATTCCATTTAAAGCTCGTTTGGTTGCATATATATATATATATATATATATATATATATATATATATATATATATATATATATATATATATATATATATATATATATATATATATATATATATATATATATATAAATTCAAAAAGATGACTAGTTGAAGTTTTCAAATGAGGGACGAAAAAATTATATTTTCGTGGAAATATTGTTCCTACGTTTTATGAAAAAAAAATTTACATCAAAAATGTAGAAAAATTACTTTTTTGTGAGCCAAAAATCAAAACATTTTTATTTTTTTTCAAAAGACCCTTTAACTATTCTTATTTGATCCAAAACATTAAAAATCTAATTTTTATTAAGAGTATAATAAGAATTATACATAACTTTCTCAGAAAAATGGATAATCAACCAAATCTAAACACTCTGAAAATCTGTCACTTTTCTATGATCAACGATACATGCCAAAAATATTTTTTCAGACATGCTCTTCTCAAAAATCTGTTTTCATAAATCATATTTTTATGAGAAAAAATGTTTTTCACGAACCAAACGAACTCTTAGATTATGTTTGTTCGGCCTGTGGGAAGAGCATACTCCAGAGAGCGATGAGCATTCATCCAAAATAGACTGCATTTATCAATGTTCTTGACATGTGCTTCCCAGCAACTTCAAGTGACGGCATGTGCATGTGATGATTCCGGTACCATTTCAGCACCAAAATTGGTACTGTTTGCCGACGCCACCATCACAAGTGTTGATCGTTATTTCAAATACAAAAAATAGTTGGAAGGAAAAAAAACCTCCATTCAACTTTAGTTAGTTGTAGCATAAATAGTTGGTACTGCAATGCAACTTTAGTTAGCTATAGCATAAATTCACAGAATGATGAAGAGAAACATCTCCAGGAAGGCCACAAGAACCAGCAAACAGTAAAAGAGAGCACAAACATCGAAGACATCAAGCCTACAAGACCTTCACTCTTTCAAGGTCAACGATAACGCTCCATCAATGAGCAAGAACTACTAAGGACAACTGATCAGTCAAAAATGCTAAGTAAAATAAGCAGCAGGCCCAATATCATTGATCACCTGACTGTATTTGAAATTATTAATGCAAGCATTAGGAAAAGAAATGGAGTTACGAAAAAAAATGAAATGAGAATAATCAGCACAAAAATTCAGAGTGGACCATCAACCTCCATTTCAGATCACCCAGCAAAAATATGATCAACACAGTGTCAGGCAACTTCCAAAAATGATAAATGAATAGAAGAACAATGTTCGCATGGCCATGAAAGGTAAAACACAGTACTTCATATTTTTCACATATAACAGCTTAATTTATAGAGTCCATCACACCAAGAAAATTATACCCACTCAATTATGAAATAAATATACCCCAGCTTACGCAAGAATCTAGCTAACCTGCTCAGTCTACATAAGATGCAACGAGGACTGGCATCCTGTAATCTTCCTTCACAAAGCGGGCAGTAATTCCCTGCTCCTGATCTAACAAAATAACCACTGGTTTAAATCATAAAGGCTGACACAACGACGTTGCCACATCTTGAAATTGTTATAGGAGCAGGTCACAGCATAGGTTCTAAGAACTGCAAAAGAAAAAACAACAAAAGCTACCCGGCCAAGAGGAACATACGGACATCCATTACTGAGGCCCCGACCACATATCCATCATCAACGACAAGTTGAGATTAACAACAGGATCTTTGCTAGCAGCTCCTTAGTTTTCCAGGTTTCATACATCGAGCTGAAGAGTAGCCCTTTGATTTTCAGCTGATGGCCTTGAAATTTAACCCTCATCATCTGTGACTCTTTGCCAAAGAATAAGATATTACATTTTGCAGAGCCGTGAAAATTTTGAAATAGCCATACAGAAGACAACCCCACACAAAATGATGTATACAAGTAGCAAGCAGTTATAAATTACATGTTACTGCTGCTCGCCGTCAGTCAACACAATAAACATACACTTCTAGTTCTTGGCTGATCACGATCATCAAGGCCTCTAACAAAGGCTCTGATAGCAAGATGCTCTGAAGCATACGCCATGAACGATGCCAATACGAGACCTCCAGCTGCCATCAAACCTAACCTGTGAAGTGAGAAAAAGGCATAGAATCAATAATTGAGAGATACCATGGAATCTCTTACCTATCCAGCATTTCATGTACGCAGATGAAGACTCAAAACAAGTTGCTAGTAAAAAAAAAAAAATTCCTGCTAGGTTAGAGCTTAAGTCAGGAAACTTTTGACAGGATGGGATGAGGAATTCTGATAATATTCAGTCAACTAGCACAGAATTGATGTGAAAAAAAGAAATGAACAAATCTTCAAAGAGCATTTAGAGAAGCTTGAGCAACATATGTTGAGCATAAAATGATGACCATGAGGATGATTGAAATTTTAATTGGTTAGAGTAACTGATGTTAATTGGTAATATTGGCAAAAAGAGTCTCTTACCTACAGCCAGTGAAGATGACAAAGATGAGAAGAGTGTATCAGATATCATTTGGAGAAGGGGAAGATACACATGATCATTTGGAATTTGCATGTTAAGAATGCAGCTAAACTGCCTCGAATGCAGTTGTCATTTATAAGCATTCCAGAAAAGGAATTTTATCATAGTATCATCTACATGATATTTGCTAGAAAAGTTAAATGGCTGCCAAAGAATATGTAAGTGGAAGAGCCTAGAAAGAATCTGCACATGAAGTCGGTGGCTATATCCCAAAAGAACCTTATAAACGGATCGCATAAAAAGACAAAAATTTTAAAAATGGAAACTCACAACCAGTTTTTGCAGCAAAAAGAACAAGTTGAAGTGTTGATTCAAGGCCAGTAAGAAGCATTGGAAGCAAAAAAAGGACACAAGAACCAAGATCCTGGAGTGGCTGAGGCACCACTCTATTGGAAAATCATGGATACTATAAATTCAATTGTTCACTGTAACAGTATTATAATTTATAGTAAGGGAATTTGAGGAGGCGTCTTCTGGTTAATTCATGAAAAGCATTTCAGTCAAACTAAGTTCAACTCCTGACAACATGGAACACTAATTGCTACTAGGAAGATTCAAGAATGCTCGTTGTTGCACAAACTTTGCTCTGTATGATAATAATGTCTATCAGAAACAGGATCACATGTAATGGAGATTGCATTTGAAGGATACTTTCACATTGAATGATGAACTGCGATCTGTATTTTATAAGGGCTGGTGAGAAACAGTTCAAATAGCAAACTTAATTTTCACCCGATGCAGTGTAGTCCATACTGATCAGCAATATAGAGAATCTCAGAATCTTTTAGAAGCTACTACCTTACAAAAAGGGCCGTGATCCCTAATGCGCATGGCAATGCAGGGGTGGCAACAGCTAGCAGAGCCATCCCTGTGCCATAAAACCATGTGGCAATGTCACAGTTAGATGTATGGCGTTGATGACCTGCACCATTAGTAAAGCCCAATAACAATCAGAAAAGCCTACTAAAGATATGTAGAAGCTGAGATAGCATATTTAAATTTTTAAAAACCTTTGCCCGAGTCATAGTTGGAAGAGTCCATGTATGTGGAAATGGTTCCTGCATGATTTGATGTGGCCTTTCCCCAATGGTAAACCAAGCGCAGATAACTTCCAAATATCATGAAGAAAGCAGTAAATGTCCACTCATACATTAGCAGCAAACCCGTCCATGGCATCACTTGCCTGGGTACAACTGCAAATGCAAGTGCAACAGATACTATGGCAGCTATGAAACAAAAAACAGCAGAGACTGCACCCAGATAAGCAGGTAGCTTGGAATATGCGCCATTTGCAAACTGTTAAGGCAGCACATAAATAGTTCTATCATGTAATGGGTATTTGGCGTACAATCGACAAGGAAAAATTCTAAATAAGAATCTCTCAAGGTCGATGAAACAGCCTACGAAAACAAGCTGCTCAACCACAAGCTCAGCAGGGTTAAACAAAGGTTTCAATTACTCATTTAGCAGCTCAATAAAATATATTAGACATATAAACTGATATATGATATAAAATACGTTATACTTTAATTATTTGTTTAGCCTTTATGAAATTTAGCAAGTCCAGACCTGGCCCAAATTTTCATCAGGCCTTGAATTTGTGAGCCCAAACAGGCCGAAAATCCCTGCCGCCCAAGCCTCACCAACATAGGCCCAAGCAGGTCCGGCCTGATTTGCATAGGTCATCTCTGAAGTCCTCTGACTACAAGAAGTAGTACGTTTGTGGTAGCGCTTTAAAAATTGCAACAGACAGATAAGATACTTATAAAAATAAAGATAAAAATGAAAAAACAGTAGTTTTATATTGATGTTCAATGAAGAGCCCTTTTATTTACATTGGTCACAGGATAACTATGTGCAATGGAACACCTTAGCATCTGAAAGAAAGGCAGTCAACTTAAACTACGAAACCTGTGCACTAGCTTCAGATATGCATATTAGAACACCACAACAATGCACTTGCTCCACTTGCCGCTCATCTCTACCCACTCACTTATCTTATATGGAACACATCCAAAAGATTTCACTACATTTAAAAATCACAGGATCTTGGCATTCCAATTCTCAAGAATTACTTCATACCAATTGTAGGTGCCTTTACCTTTCTAATTGTGATTACATCACACCCCTAACATGGTAGCCCCTGAAGTGGCTTGTTTGAGGAACTGTGAAAGCAGTATAAAATAATGTGATCATGGCAGTTTATAAAGATCAGGAAACACATTGAACATAATCTTTCACACCAAAATGGAGTAAATATGTATCAATGATGTTATATGTATCCAATGTGAAGTTCAATAAGCAAAAGAATTAAGTGATTTCTTACAAACAAATAGAAAACAAGTTATATGATTTTGCATCAGGAAAGATCATACCTGTTGATTTGAGTTAATGATAGAAGATGAAGCGACACTAACACCAGCATAAGTAGGAAGTCCACCACCAGATTTGAATCTGTAATAAATACGTCTAGCATATTCACATATACTCAATAAGTCCCTGTTGATCTGCAGCAGTAACACAATTAAATCATAATATCAGTGGTTTTGTTTTATAAAGCCACATGTCTTGTTCTGTTTTCAGAATTTTGAGGCACCAGCTATCTAAAATTTGTTACTTGCCAACCTGAATGCAGGACCTATAGTAGCAGAACAATAAAGCGCATATGGGAATGGCAAACAGAACTTTGAGAAGCAGCTGCTCATTACGGCTTGTTCCACCACCAGTTCCTGGAAGAGATTCTTCAAGCTGTTCGCGGACATTCTGCAGCATAATCAGACAAAAGATAAATCGTAATTTGACTGGAGCAAAATACACAATGAACAAAGTTGTTCAACTCTTTTAGTTCAGCCAAATATAAAAACTGCTTGACCAGTTCAATGCACAATTATAAAAAGATTATAACAACATGAGAGTAGCCAGGAGAAAATAATAGATGCCACATTGAGATAACAAGCAACAAACAAAGCTGCAGAGAACAAAAACCTGCCAAACATCTACAGGTTTTACAAGCCAAGCTGTCCACCAGTCCCAGGGTTTAAGCGGGCCAAGCGTATAATGAATGACTCTAAGTTCCTTTTCGTCATCAACCATCCACTGCACATAAAACATGTCTTCAAGAGATCAGCAGGTAGGAACAAAACATATGCAGTTTAAAAGACTGAATTAGATGTTCAAACAAAATCAAATGAAAAATAAAGGGAACAAGACTAAGGCAGAATGATACTAACCCAGGTGTTCCATATAATCATTCAGTTGAAATCAATTTTGCTAAGGAAACGTGCACAAGAAATTTTTGCTAAGGAAAAGAGAAACTCTTCATTTCAAAATCCTTTCAGTAGGAAATTGAATGAGACAGGAAACAAAATTCAATGGTAGTTTTTAAAATACGTGTCTTGCTCATCAAGTACAGGTCAAAGCAAGTACCAATGAACTGGTTCCTGAAAAGTAGAAAACTAATCCGCCTTATTTCCTTTATAAAAAGTTAAAATTTGCATCACGTATAATAAATGAGATCACAAATATGAATGACAAGTTCAATAGAAGAAATGCAATGTCCTATGATTCTTGATACCTCAATTCTGTCACAAGGGAGTAGAAATGCTTTGGATAAGATCAAAAGGTAATATGTTACACCGACTGTAAAATGACTTCAGAAAATCCCATGGCTAGCCAATATAGCTGGAGATGACAACGGTGTGGGGGTCTTGGAACTTAGGGCTCCAACTAAATTTGCATCATTAATTGGAGGCAATCTTGGGTCGTATAAGGTGGAGTAAGCATACAGGTGTTTCTTCCCACATAAATTTTAGAAGTGTTTGAACCTTAACTCAGAGAACATGAATTCTGCTGTTTGTTTTGGAGGAATTTGGTGCACAGAAATGCAAGTATTATCATCAACATTTATCAGTAAAAAGCTGCTTCAGTAGGCCACTTGTAGGCAGGGGGCAAGTGGGAAGACATTAAAGCAGCATACATGCCCCATCACCCAAGCAGAACCTGACTTCAAAGCAACCCAGAGGAAGTTGACTTCAGTATTTTTGCTGAAATTAGAACTGGACTTCTACAGTTGTCACTTAGACCAAAACAAACACCTGGAACTACACACTTCTAGAGGAAGTGCAGTTTGGGCTCCTAACTTGCATCAGACCAAGCACATTCAAACTGATGAGAAAAAGAATTTACTTACAAACTCAATAACTAACACTTGCTCAAAGTCACAGAACCATAAATATATTTTTCACAAGACAAAAAAAAACCCTATAAATTGATTATATGAAGCATTCCACATGTTAAGAGGAGAGGATGTACCCATTGATACAGGTGGTGACTATCAGCCCTCCTATTTAAGGAAGCATGTTCCAAGAAGTTGTTCTATAAGCAATCAAAACTATAAAGTACACTACCAAGGTGTCTACAAGGTATAATTGCACCATCTGTATCCAGATGTCGGGTAGTTGCTGCGAGTTGAAGAGACTTCAACATAGAATTATGGATTTTATAACAGATTACACGATTAAGAATTATGAGCCAGATGAAGTAAATATTTTCTCAGAGCATAGATTACCGTCTGTCATAAACATCAAGGTCAACACATGGGAGTCAAGAAATTATTTAATTTGCATGGCCAATCATGTCTAGAAATACGATGCAGCAACACTACATGAAGCAAAGTTCTGAAAATAATAACAAGCATCACTTTTGTTTACAATGAACACTGTTTACCTTATTGGCCAGCATGTAAAGACCAACATCCGCATTATATAGAGTAGAGAGCCGTTCCATTTCAGGTATAGGTCTACTATTGATCACATTAGAAGATAAATAAGGCTTGAATATATGAGCATTGGCAAAATCAGCATAATATGAATTGAGAAAACCCTGATCACCTGTGGACATTAGAAAAGAATATATAAGATTATAACTAAGACTCATAAACTAAGACTCAACAAGCTTGAAATAAAAGATAACAAGAGGAAGGAGACCTCCAGTATAAGAAGATAAGGTGTTGACTTTGCTCATCATATCCTCGAAAACATTTTCAGATGGCTCCACAACCATCACTCCGGAATTCAATCTTTCAGAATGTTTGAGGTTTGCACAAAATCTTCCACAATTGAACAGATCATCAATATTCTTCAGCACGATTGTATCAGCATCAAGGTATACAACTAGAGGAACACAAGACAACTCAGAATGGTGAACCCAATTATACTAAACAAAATATGGCAAAAGAAAAAAAAAACTCTAGCGAGTTATAATGCTACTTACTGAAAAGAAATTACTCTAGGTTTCATTTGAAAGAATTATAAAGAGGCGACTGTTTAAGATATTTCTATGTAAATACATAGAAGTTCATCTCTATCTCCACTAAGATAAATCATTCTCTATCTACCAACCCCTAGAATCTACTCGTCCGCCTCGTCGTCATGCAAATGTTTTCTTTTTCTTACTTAAGCAATTTTATTTCATTATTACTGTAGCTTATCCTGTCAATTATCTCCTATCACCTCTATCAAAACCAACTCAATTTATTTTTAACCCACTTATTATATTTTTTTAAATTAACTAAAATTTGACAATTATTAATTCTGATATAAGAAATTTAAATAAATTGTCATTTCTCTTATAAGAGAATGATCTGCAATTAATAAGATAAACTACTGAATCACTAAATTACAAGAATATTTTGCTAAGTTCAATAGCATATATTTTTTATTTACTGGCTATATGTTTAGATTTTATTAACAATGTGGAATACGTGTATCAGTTATGATAGTGTTGAAAAAATAAGTTACCTTTTCTGTACTTTGTCAGGTTGAATATTTTCAATTTGGTGTAGACTCCCCAGAACCTTTTTGGTCGCACTAGATTTGGATTAGCCAGCAGACTAATAGGCTCTACAATCCAACCATCAGCCTAAATGATCATCCAATGCTGGAAGTTAGTACTCAAAACAACAACTCAGTAAAACATAAACATCTTCAGTTACATTAAGCCAAAAGTCCAAAATTTGCGATGAAAGAAATAGACAAAGATGGAGATTTTTAATTAATATACTTCATTTTTTGATATTGTCCAAAGGTGCATGTTGCTTAGCTGTATTGGAAGATAATCCCAATGGTTGAAAAGTGTCTGGCACCAGCTGTCACCTATAGAGCATCTTCAACATGTTGAGCAAATAGCTATTTTATCATCTAGGCATCCTTTAAGAAAATTCTACTATCTGCTTGCGCCTATAAGTTATTCTTTTGACCTAATTTTTCCCCAATGTGGCTAAAGCATTATAATGACATAGGCAAGCCAGACTAACATTTCCATGTACAATATGGCTATCATGGGAAAGTTTACTTTCACTAAAGCACCTATGTCTTATATTTTTATTTGTAATATGAGTGACTTTACACCATAGTACTAAATACTAAAATTCAGCACGAAAACTAGAATTTCTTCCCAAATAACAGTGCCAAAGGAAACTCTAGGGAATCAAGGCGATGATAAGTGGCAAGGGAACGATCATCAAGAAGAAAACAAGGAGAAATGCAAAGGGAAAGGTTTGATATATCCACAATCAAAAAATAAGATACTCACACTACAAAGATCACTGCATGGCAACAATCTATCCCCCTCTAAGAAATGCTAAAATGATAAAAAGTAAGACTCCATCAGCACTAGGTCCTTCAAATCTCGAGACTCCTCCAAGACTCTCTCTCCAAACAGCAAGTGGAATAGTGCTTCAAGACATCAAATTGCCTCAGTTAAGCTCCTAATTTCTTGACAAGTAAAGTAGCTAGATTGTCTGCTTATCGCCATACCCAAAAATTACATCTTCTACAGCAATCCAACCCCAAAAACACTACAAAACCATAGCCATAAAATTTTTATTCCATGTACTTTCAAGGGATGTTAACTATAACAAAACTACTTCAACCAAGTAAAGAAAAAAAAACACAAACAAACATTTGACTGAGCTGCAATTACTTTGCTTGAAAGATTTCGAGTCATGTTGTTTGCTGAATTCACAATAATAACCGCGAACTTCTTGTAAAATCTAATGCATCGGGTGATGCCACGTGACAACCAATGCTCAAGAACTCTAAACAAAAAAATCAAAATCAACAAATATAACAAAAGATACTCTTTCTAATTCAAAATTCTTATGTTGCAAAACATAAGCTATGAAATTCTGATTTGAAGGCAATCAAGAAACTTGAAACCCAATTTCAAGCACTGATATATTAAATGATGAAAAGAAACTGCCTAACCCTAAAGTTTGAATTTTTTGGAGCAAGAACGCAATCAATACCTGGAGCAACTTCTTGGCATAGTCCGAGACGCCATCTGAGACCAGAACAACCATATCCTTGGTGGATCTCGTGTCCCGGATCGACTTCCCAAGAACTCGGACCCCAAGGAGGAACTCATCCCCATACAGAAGGGTCACGTAGGCCTCGTCCGTCTTCGCCCAGCAACTGCCAGCCATCAACGCCGCCACAAGGACCGCCAAGAAGCCTAGCTTCAAAGCCGACGGCCCCATCCTGAGAGATCAAAACGAACAGTATCCATAAAACCAGCGAAAACGAACAAGAAACCAGATTTAGAAAGAGCCAGCTAAGATCACCTCGAAAGATCGGCAAGAGAGATGGGGATCCGGTCGAGGATCGTCCTAAACCCTAAAGAGAATTCGGAGAGACTCTGCTCACCTCTTCCGCCCTCGAGAAGATCTAAAGGGAGACGCGGATAGAGAGAGGGAGGAAAACCGCCCTCTCTTCCAGCCTTTCAGATATCCTGCGCGCCGGCTTCTCCTACGACTCAAAACTTTCTATCGCAAATTTATTGAAGCATATGCCGACTGGACGGAGACTTCTTCCTCGTCCGAACCAGCGTTGAACACAAGTTCGAACCGACTTGTAGCTGGCACGAACATTGCACGTGAGAGGATGGATGCAAAAATAATCAACTTGCCGTTGCTTTGTTGTTCGTGCGAACCAGGGGACAATCGAAGAATGAAGTTATGCATCATCGCATTTTAATTTTACTGGCCCACTTTATCATGCCCGTATTAGCAGTGCAGCGGTGCCGAAGGGGACGGCCTGATACTCGAAGAAAAGTAAAGGAAGACAAGTATGGTAGCAGAATAAGCATGCGTGTCATGGTGCCGTTCTTCCGCCAGTTTTTTTTTTTTTTTTTTTTTTTTTTTTTTTTTTTTTTTTTTTTTTTTTTTTTTTTTTTTTTTTTTTGCTTAAAACGGGTTCTTCAAACAACGCGTGTCCGAATACACCCAAGAACATCAAAAATACAAAATCTCGCGTAGTGCCGATGGCAGCTCCCGCTCTCCTGCCCACAGGGCGTATCCCGATTGGTGTGCTGCATATGCAGCTACCCAGTCAGCCGCCCCGTTGGCCTCCCTGAATACATGCTTAGCCTCAAAGGCCACAACATCCCTCACCATCATCCTAATATCCCGGATCAGAGGATGGTCAATGCTCTCCCGCCGAATCCACCCAATGACAGTGGATGAGTCGCCCTCCAAGATGATCGAGCTAGCCCGCAATACCCGCCGCGCATGGCAAAGGCCGGCCCAGGCAGCTCGCAACTCCGCCGCTGGCACTGATATGTCAAATAGCCGGCAACCGCCCGCTGCCACTACCCTAGAGTGAGGGTCACGTATGACAAAGCCGGCACCGCCTCGTGTACCACTGTCTAGTACTGAGCCATCAAAATTGACCTTGAGGAAACTCGGGGTGGGGGCTCCCAGGTGAAGAACACCGTCCGAAGAACTGCCGGAGCAGAGAAGGAACCCCAGGTGTCCCGAGCTATCAAGGTCGTATCTGAAGGGCTGGTAGGTCTGAACTCCATCGCCAGTACACGAGCGGACTCCGCAACAAACCTTGGCGACATCCTACGCTCGCCAAAGGTGCGAGCGTTCCGTGCCAACCAGATCTGGTGGGCGGTGCAAATCGCTCGGGTAGCCTCATGACATGTCCGGGGACTAGCCAGCCACTTTAATGGCAGGTCGTCGTTGCTTGAACACCAAGAAACCGGAATAATATATTGCTGTTGATAGCTATTCATTTTCTAGCAGCAACGACCGTTATCTTCTATTAAGCTGTATGATCGAAATATTTTTAAAAAATATTTAAAAGAGATTATGAATTGGATCTTCGTATTCCTTTTGGATACCCACTCAAAATGATCATACATCCCTCTATTTAGCAGCCAATAATTCTTGGTTTAAATCTTGGATGGTGAACTCCAATTATTTGGCGTGGTGATTAGAGTGGCTGGCTCTCCCTCCCTTGCTATCGCAGAAAAATTAAGATGGCGAGGACCGTGTTTCTTGGTGCTCTGGTTCGGCAAAATTTAACTCCCGTAATTAACATACAATGGCACCTAGCTCTCACACAATCATCAATTCTTTTCTCTTGAGCCAATTGAGACAGAAATCCACCAACAAATTCAATCCCCTGCAAACAACATGTGCATAACTAAAGATTAGAAAGCTAGATTCTTTAGAGGAAAAATTGCATGACAGAATGATGCAGATCATAATACACAAAATTTTATGCAAACTTCATCCCATCTCCACCTCCATTATTCCCATCTTCCAAAAGCAAGACTCCTATAAAGACTAACATAAAAATCCATACCATCCTCTTCTATTAATATCAATGTTGTGTGAGATAAACATTTGGCTTGGAGAATAAGGGTGAAAGAGAAGAGAGTCACAAAAGACCTGAATTAATGCTCCAGTTTTCTGAATTCTTAAGATGTTCGGATTAATAGCAATTTGCTGCTGACAAGTTGGTAAAGGACCAGTTCATCAATCAAAGAAGAAATGCCCATTATGCAAAAGGGAAGCGGCTGTTGTCTTGACCACATAAAGGTGCCACTTGAAGTAATATGAACTGACCATCAATGCCTTGCGGCTCCTTAAACTCGTCCAGAGTGAAAATAAATAACATTTGTTGTTGTATATTTGAATCGAAATATAGCAACTTAGTTTAGCAGAAGAATCCTAGGCATCAGGGGAGATAATTCAAGATGGAGTCTTCAGATATTTATATAAATTTTACAGAAAAAATCATCCATCACCATTTTAACTCCTTAATATTCTGACGACTAGATGGACTTTGGAGGTCAAAGGATTCTAATTCCTAGCACTCATTAGATGAACTATATTAAATTACTCACTTAGTTCTCTTGCATAATTTCTAGATACTTACACTACTACCTCTATGTGTGTTCATACTTGTTATTACCTAACTAGCTAATCCAAACAGCGTTGCCTCAGATTGTATCACAAAATCGTTGCCTTCAGATTGAATTTTAAGAGATAAAATGTTTTAATAATAATAATAATAATAACGCACATGATCAAGTGCCTTTTACCTTAACCATTCTTGTCTTTCTATTCTTAAAAGGCTATAGGTTTGCATCCGTGCTTACTCATGGAAAATTTTGTTGGATCAGTAAGTGCCGAGGAGGAAAATAATTGAATAGAAAAAAATGCAAGATCCAATCTAAGCTTGTGCTCGGATCAGCTTATTCATTAAACAAAAAGGGACTGATGTTGACTTTGATGACAATTGGAAATCTTAAAATTTTATAAATAGGACTCAAAAGTCAAGAACAAAAACTAAAGTGAGAGAGAACATTGGTTCTCAAAAACACACGAAAACTCACTGGCCATCAAAATTAGAGTAAAGAAGTCTAAGTGCTAGGTATGGATTTAAGATGTAAAGCCCCAATAAAGCATTCCATTTGCACCAAGAACTGACCTTAAAAATAAAACAACAAAGAAAAACTATGAACAGCCAGATTTCTTTAAGAACCCTTGATAAAAAGCCTCCATTTTAGAAGAGAAAATGAATATCGTGATTCATATGGATATAAGACCCCCATCAAGTTTGCAAAGATATTAGAGTTTAAAAATCTTGCACGCAAAAAACTTTGATTTGCATAGGGTGAAAGCTGAAAATAGCACATTTGAGCTCTTGAAATCATGCACGATACTTAATCTTCATATTTTGGAAAAGGAGCCACTTTAAGAGTATGTGATGCACATGTCATGGACTTACCTAATGTATACTTAAGCCAATATATGTCAAAAGATGACAAAAAAACAAAGATAATTGGTAGTAAGTTTGGACTACTATAGATTAAGAGACAATTTTAAAGATCTAATTAAATAAAGTTGGTACGAACAAAATATATATAGAGTTGGAAGGACTTGATGTCAAGATGGATCAAAGATCTCGAACAATACCAAAATGAGTGGGAGATTTTATCTAATCAAGAAGCGTACTGTAAAGAATATTCTTTTTTTCCTTATTTGTAAGACTCTTTACCTTCTTAGCAATAAATTAATACGAGCATATTTATAGCTAGGTTTAAGAGATCCCATAAGCATACATAAGTGCTTCCTAGTTTTTGTAAAAAGTATATTGAATTGATTGAAATTTCAAGTTATATTCTCCATTGTTTTGTGAGAGTTCTTTCTTTTTGCTCCTTCCTCCTATCTTCTACTTTATTGTTGTGTGGATTTTCTTTCTCAAGGAGAGATTACTATGTGCACTAGTATATTTGGTTGCAAGTAAAACCATGAACCATAAAAATGAAAACTAAGACTTTTCCATGAAAATGAATAAGTTTTTAGAAGAATAGTTGTAAAATTTTCCAAATTTATTACTTATGTAGTGGAACAAATAAAAAGAAAACTGGAGTTTAATTTTAAAAATGGTTTTTAAAGTAGTTTCTTAACATGTATGTCAAAAAGTCAAATGCTAAAGCTAATTTGTTCACTGCAAATCAGTGTGAAAACTGCAAAATCTTGAAGTGTTTTGGGAACAATGTGATCCGATCAGAATCAACTTTGCCGAGATACTGATTTGCACCATTCAAGAACTAGATTTCTTTTAGGTAAGCTAGAAACTAGATCATCGATAAAAAAACAAAATAAATAAAAAACCATCGGAGCTCTAGAATCCAAGAAGTAGCGTTAATTTTGACAGGACAATAGATTTAAAGCCTAAAAGATAACATAAAATCGCAACTAAAAAGAAACCAACCGCCGAAAAAAAAGGAAATCAATGAAAGATGTCAAGGATAGGAGGGAGGACAACTGGCAAGTATATTTACTTGTTAACGAATTGCTCACGGACGATGAATGCGATGGCAAAGGTATCGAGATGGGAGAAGATGGATGGATGGTCATGTGAATGGATGGAAAGTGAACCTATTGCAAGTTCTAGCCCTTTTCTCTCTCTCTTTCTCTCTCTTACATGCGCACGCATATGCATACGTGTACAATTGGAAACAAACAAGGCTCATAGCTAAGGTAATAGAAAGAATATTTTTAGTTTGCTATTGATTGTATTGCTACTTCATAAAATCATGCAACATAAATCATGCAACATATGACCACTCATACTTCTAAATTTCAACGGAACCAAATCCTCAAACCCTCACCTAGATTAAAAAAAAGTACGGTTTAATAATCTCTGATCGAGGTACTGGGCCGCTCATTTTAAAATTAACACGTGGAGAGAATAACATCTCATCATATGGTGAGGCTATAAATCAATAGTAAGTCCCTAAAGTCATTGTTATACTTAAAATATTCTAGGTATGATGCTAAATAAGATGAGATCAAGATACAATTTAGATTGCACTATCATGTTATTGCCTTAAGTGAACCATGTTGCTTGAATAAGTGAGACATGCCTCTAAATTGTATGGTCTTTTAGTAATAATTAATTTTTTGATTTTTAGTAAATATGGGTTATTTAAGTGGCATATATATGTTCTCTAGATACAGGTACCTAGTTGTTAATTAATTTCTTAAATTTTAGTAAATGTGTTGTAATTGTTGGAACCAACACATCCATGCACATAGTTGATTGGTGGTTTTATGAGGGGTAGTAGTATTAGCTTCGTAATTTAGGTTGCATACCATCTATTCCATTATAAATGTAAATATAATGATTGAAAGTTATCGAGGTCACACACATAATGGTTTTGACAAATATGACTTCATATATTATTTAAGGTAGGTTATTACCCACCAGAGCATTCTGATGTACATGGCTTAATGATGTAAGAGACAGCAAACTACAATCACGCTTGCATTTTTGCGAAGGATGCTCATTAAATGACACTTTCTTCTGAATAAAAATTATCTTTTCTTCTCAAATTTGATATCTCTCGTCTTACATACATAATCATCTAATTTAATTTTCTAATTAATTATCTTTGCATGCTGGAGAGTGATATGATTAAGGATTAATTCCTTGACAGATGCTAATCAAATAGGATTTGGTTTAACTTGTGGCCATACTGCAAGCATGATTTGAAGAGTTAAATTGTCAAAGCAACCAAATTACAACTTCTTAAAAATCTCACTTTTTTGTTTGTGTGTGTTTATTCTTGCTGGAATCTACTATATAATTTTATTTCGAAAATATCCACTACATATTTCAATAATCTAAGCTATAAAGGATTTCACCCATCTGTCCTGCTCAGGTGCCAAAAATCGTGAAGAGCGTCCCTTCCTCCCAACCCCAACCAAATGGGGGGAGGCAAAAAAAAAAAAAAAAAAAAAAAAGGGAATTTAAAGGCCTGGACAGTAAAGGTGCCTCGAAAGTAGAGAGCATAGTACACAACAGACGGACGGTTGTGATTGGACTTGTTCCAGATCCTAATCTTATAGGCCAGCTGTTCTTTCCTTACTGACGGTCCTTCGTCAGGGGCGTTTATGGTCAAACTAAATTTCATGTTAGTCCTCAACGTTATTATACCTCTCCGGTGGAAATACCGTCAGATTTCCTTCCTCTCTTTCCAACGCCCTGCCCGCAGTTCCCTCTCCCTTCCCCATACCCCGCGCCCTTCTCGCCAGCCGCGTCGCCGTAGCCAGGAGCGATGTTTTCTCTCCATCGTAAGAACCCTGATTCCATCCATCTTCTATCCCTCTCCTCGCCAAATTTCTACAGATTTTTCGAGAATTATAATTCTTTGCAGTTTTCTTTTCCTTTCCAATAGTTCGTGGTCGACGTCAGTTATTTCTTTCCTTTTCGATTCCCGTCATTTTTTTTCGTTCTAGGGTTTCGTCCGAAACATGTTCATGTTTTTCTCCATAAAATCTTGGGGGAAAGAGAGCAAGAACCGATTCCGGGTTATTGATTTGCCTTCCCCCGCAGTCTTTTAGCGTGGATTTTCGCCGTTTGTTTGGGTTTGTCTCAGGGTTTTTAGCGGCTAAAGGAGTGGTCGGGAAGGTTTGTCTTTTGCGGAGCTTCGTCATTGCTGCATACGACCTGTCCGACAACTAGGGTTGTTGTCTCCTTGATAGCCGTGGTTTTATCACGGCAACGGCCCTGGAGCTAGTGTAATCACTGCGTTGGTTTTCTTAGAATCTAGTTTGTCGCAGTTCAAGATCACTTCTTTTTCCTCACAATTTGTCGTCCTGGAATTCAAAGCAGTCGTCTAACGGTATTTGATACGCGAGTTTTAGATTATTCTCTTTTCTTGAAATTAAACACGTACATTTCTGGAATTTAGGGTTCAGTGTTTTATCTCTGCATACCTTAGTTGATATTATTTTGGTTGACTGGAAGTGGGAATGTAGATTTTCGTCTTGCATGTCTTGAATGTATTTCCGAACCAGTACAATTACCAATGTAGTTGAGGGCTTATATTAGTACTGCTTCTGATGAAGGTGATCCATGGTTGGAAAGGAGAGTGAACGTCATATTTCTTTGGATTTTTAAATTGCAGATGGAGAAATAGTTGTTAACCTTTAGAATGGATTAGAAATAAGCTTAAGTATTTTATAGTTATTCGGGGTAGAAAAGCTGAATTGCACACATATGGAGATGCATAGCAAATTAACTATGCTCACTGAATTTGAAGGAAAGCCTTCAATTTGTTCTTGATTTAAGTTAGAGTTGACTTTCATTAATGACCATCTGGTTGCATTTATGGCAGGCTTATTGTGATCATACATATCGAAGGGTTGTTCTTTTATTTTGTTTCCCCTAGTTTCCTTTTACTCTTATGAGTTGTGGAGGGCTCACCACTCTGATTTCAATCAACTAACCTTCTATTCTTTCGATTACTATCAACCCATATAATTCTGCAGGTCCACTTGGTCAAAACATGCTGAAATTATGCTTTGTAGTGCCTTACAAGTGAAAATAGATGGCTAGTGGTACCCGATCAGGACGTCTCAATAAGGATGAAGGCACTAGCAACTCAAAGACGAGGAGTGCTGGGGGAATAGTGAAAGGATATGAAAGGGTCCATTGCTTCTGGTTCAACAGCAAATGGCAGCTCAAAATGCAGAAATAATAAAATCAATTCAAAAGATATCAAAAGTCCGACCACCCTGGGCAATGCATCAATGGATTCATCTAATTTGAAAAAGGTCTAACTAGGGAAACACCTATTGAAAAAAAATGAGTGCATTTTCTAGCTTGCAAAAATCTGGAAGGCCTAAAAAATCAAACTCCAGCTTCTTTAGATAAGAGGAAGTTGGAAGGAACTGAGAAGAAAAGGCCACAAAGTCCTTTGAGAAGGTCAGAGAGAATTGAGAAGTACAGTGCTTCAAGTTTCATCTGGTTCAAAGATGTCCAACAAAAGCTCAAGTCCACTGACGGAGAAGAAGAAAGTGAAGGAAGTGAATAATGAAGAAAACTTAGGGGAATCAGTCACCAAGAAGAGAGAAAGACAAGAAACTTGATGTTAAGAGTGATGGATTATTGAAAAAGAGAAAAGAGATTGGATGCACGCAGTTACAGGGCATTACTTAAGCCACAGGTGAAGAAACCCAGAAGTTCAGGTAATACTTAAACAGTTCAACTAAGTTTTCTTTATTGTTATTTATGCCTATTCATTCAATTTTGAAACAAAACATTGTCATGTAGAAAACCTTTGCATGAAGCAGTAATATGGTTCTCTTTATATCTGCATGATGCTTACTTTTGTTGTAAAAAATAAAGTAACTTTGTCTTCTAGCTATGCTTGTTCTGGCATCCTTGCTTGATTTTACTTGCCAAATTCATGCATTCTAATTTTTTTCTGTTGGCTGATTTTGGACCTTTTAGATGCTACCCGCAATGCACCAGAAAGATGGACAGCATCATCACGGAGATAAAACTTGATTCTGGGGCTTGTGATTCTATGGAGTTGAAAAAAAAGGATGGACATGGAATTGCAGTGAAAGAAAAGGAAGAAGGAGGCTTTAGGTGGAAATGTTCCGATGGAAACATTTGAAGAAAGCTGTGGAGGGCTCTAGTTTCTGACTCCAAAAGATCCTTGCTGAGTTGACATTGGGCAAACTGTGGGAAGACAGGAAAAAGGACACCTAGTTGCTAGCATGAAAACATGAGATTTATTGAAACTAATGAGGCCTAGAACTGGAAAGATGGTTTGGTCACAATCAAAGTGCGGTGGTATTTTGTTACAATCTTCTCCAGTTCGGGAGCACTGCCAAAGAGAAATAGTGGTGGTGATGTTCGAAGAGAGAACAATGTTGAAGGCGACAGAATTAATGCATGTGGAATTTGATAGAGAGGAGCTCGGAACTGCAGAACTGGTAGAGTCTTCCTCTGAAGATAAGGCCCTTGCTGGTGATCTTTATCCAGAAAGTGGGCCCATTTCAGTAAGACCATCAAATAAACAAATCCTTATTCTGGAAACTTCCACCAGCAGATGCCCATGTCCTCCTCTCCTTCCATGACTGAAAAGAAAAATTTGGAGCGATGCACAGTGTGCTCTTAAACTTCAAAGGTGTGCTTTCATTTTTCTCGCTTCTCCCTTCATAATGTTGACTTCAGATTCTCCTTATTTTTTCAAGGTAGTGTTTGTTTTATTTGGTTCTCCTCTTGATTCTTTATATCCAATGGTGGTGCCAAATATCTGATGGAAGCAATTATTTCCCTGGAAATATTGTTCCCTTAGGGTGGTGGTGAGCAACTTGGGAATTGAATCATTTAAGTTCTACCCCTGCTAAGGCCCTTTGGTTGGTATGACTGTGAAATGTGAATAGACATTCTTGAAGTAACAAACAAAACCCAGCATGTCCTACCAAAGCAGGACTAGTGATGTGTGCCGCCATGGTAAGCCCAGATTTTTCAATGCTCTGCTCTTGTTGTTCTTCCTGTTGCTCCCAAACAAGTTTCATTTGTTATTCTATAAGACAAGTATCACAAGAATTTATGGCTTCTGTGAAAAAATATGAGTTTTTTTTTTTAAATACCTTGTGGAGAAGGGGCGAGCTAATTCCTCCATTTTAACCTTAGAGAAAGGTTGGAAAGACACTAATGTGCTATCTTTTAAAGGGATAAAAGTGAAATAATACTAACTAATTCTAGCTTTCTATTCTAGTGCAGGTTTATGAACAGAATAAGACTGGTAGGCCATTGGGCATGTTTCTTCTTTTTGGGGTCGTAGAAGTGTTTCCCCTATGCCTTGCTGAATGTAGACTCTACCTTTTTTATCTCAAGAACAACCTTTTTGGACTACAGCACTTAATGTTCTCAACCATGTTTTGCTGAGAAATAAGTTTGATTCAGTTACAGCTTACTATTCAAAACAAATGTCTGATCTTGTTTATAGAGTGTTTTCTTACCGCAAATTATCATTTCTTGCTACTCATTTCTTTTTTTTATTTTTGGATGGCAAATCACATGCTCAGAGCAGTCTTTTTCTCCATAAAAAGATATGATATGAATGTGTCACATGAAAGATGATAGGGAAATGAAATTGCTTAAGCATGTTTGGAGGTCCACCTAAAAAGTCTAGTCAGGTTTTTATTACGTAGCGGGGAAGTTCCTTATTTCCTCGAAGTGGCTAGTTGGCTAAAAGTGACTTAAGATGCTTTCTAGAAATAATTTAAGCTAGTGCTTGGGCAAAATTAATTACCAAACCATGGTGGCCCTAGATGAGTAAAGATCGTTCGAACTAATCCTAGTGAACAGGATAAACGGTCCACGGTTATATGAGGTTTATATCAAATGACATATAATCTTATTTTAACTTATTTTGAATTTACTTATTTTAATTATATTTTTCTATTTCTAAATAAGTGTTATACATTTTTATTTTTAATAATCTTTTAACATTTATTTCTAAGCTTGCAAATTGCACAAAGTGACATAATATGCTGAAAGGTCCAAAGTCCAAACAGTACAATACTCTAAAATGTACTTAATGCATCTTCTTGGCTTGTTTTGATTCTATTTATACTTCCATTTTTTTTGTCATTTTCTTTTTGTCATTTTCTTGACTTGTAAATGAACTGAAATCACTGAAACCGCCAAATTTGAATTTCATTTGGCTGCCTTAAACCATCCTGAATTTTGAACCTTGAGAGATATATTCTTTATATGCTCCACTGAGAGTGTGGACATGCTTTTAAGTGGTAAAATATATTTGATGTGCCAAATGATTTTGTTCCCAAAGATCTTTATACAAGTCTGTAACTTTTGATTTTCATGGATGAATTCGTGCATATGAGATTCAGGAATTCTGTGTATTATTTATATGCCAGGTGTTTTCGGGCAGGGTGCAGACTTCTGAAGATCAGGGAATTATGGTCATTCGTAAACAGCACAACAGAAACATGAGGTATGCTCTTTTTTCCTCTTAGTAGCTGCTTGTAATCCTTTTATCATAATCTTTTTGTTTGTTTTTATTTAAGTAGTGCAGCAAGAAGGCTAGTTGGTAAGCATGCATATTAAGTAACTAATTTTAACACAGTTCCTTTCTTGAGCTTCATATTATTAATGTGTTGGAAGTCTGGACTAAAAATTTGGGAGTTATATAGATTCTTATCAGTCATAACCTGCTAACAACTGTTCCCGATCCACCATACTGTTTTTATCTGTGAGTTTTTCTGGTATTAGTTCCCACCCTCTCTTCTTGTTCTTTGGATCTTTCAAAATTGGAAGTGCATTTCACTTACTGTATTAATATGTACCCACCTTGGTTCAATTTCGGCCTCACTTTGGTCACTTGGTTTTCTGTTGATTCCTGTTCTTTGATTATTGAAATTGGTAGGGCATTGCTGGCTGTGCAATATTTTGCACCTTGTTCGTTTGCCTTATGCTTCTGCTCTCTTTCATTTCATCTTAGAAAAATGTAATAGTTGTTTGTCAGCAAAGTCATCTCTAACTCTTGGCTTAACATGTTGGTCAGACTTTGCAATTTGTAATATGAATCAAGGATCGCCGAACCGGGCCGTACTCGGTTTAGGCCGAATAGAGCCGACTCGGTCACAGATCGGGTCGTATAGATAGCCGTCCGGTTTGACTCGGACTCGGTGCGAACCGGGGGCTAACGACAATAATTATGCTGATGGTTTGGCTATCTACGAGAAGCATTGCCATCGACCCGATTTTAGATATTATTATGTATGTTTGTTGGACTTAAAAGTATGTAATTGATTGTATCTTGATTTGAAGACATTTTATATTATTTTTTTTATAATTTGTATCATTTTTAAGTAATAAGATGCATCATCTAACTTAAATCGGGATCATAGAAACATCAGAAAACATCAAGAAAACATTAAAAAATATTTGAAAAGAGAGAACTCCCTCCGCCCCCCCCCCCAAAAAAGGGCGTGCCCGTGCGTGAACCGGTACGCCCAACCGGCTCGGTACCGGTTCGGACCCTAGTATCGAACCGTACTGGTCGCCGACTGGTACAACTTTCGGTACCGGTTCGGTGATCCTTGGTATAATTAATATCCTTTGGTTTTGTCGGCTGAAATATTTATGGTATGCTTATTTTCTCTTTCTGCAGGAGTCTTAGAGACGGTTGTTGTGTTGGAAATCCACACAAGATGAGACTGTTGCTGGGTGCCGTCAAGGGGTTGAAGCTAAAGGAAATTCAGTGCTAGAAACTACAGAACAATTTTCTGGATCTACAATGTACGGTGTACCTTGTATCTATGTTTACACTTTATTTTCATGGTTATGTAGCTCTGCTGAATGTATGGCACCCAGGCATTGTGTACTTGTACAATTTATCCTAACATTGTTTTTATTTTTGAAAGGCAAAGCTTCATACCATCAGCTGATACTATAAATGTCACCGTTCCTATGGATGGGGGTAACTAAATTTTTGTTTCACCAGAAGTTACTTTCATCTAATTTTCTTATTGTAGTAGTTTCTTTTCTTTCTTTTTTTTTTTCTTTGAAGTGTGCTATCTGCAAATTGATGTTGCCTTCTTTTCTTTAATTACTTGCATTAGGATAGGGGAAGACTTGAAGTCAGTGACTGCATAGGTGGTTCCAAATGAGCAACTTAGCTCAACTTACTTGAAGGAATCCTCAATGGAAATTCAAACAGAAAGTGATGCCAATGCCTGCATCATCTGCAAGCACTCCTGGACTGCTTTTGTGAGTGACCTTGTTTGCTATCTGTTTTTGGTTTTGATGTCAGTGTACATGCTAGCTCTCGTCTAAAAAGCATAAATACATAACTCTTAAAATCATAAATATGTGGTCTTTGTCATCCTATCATGGGTTTGCTTGATATATATATTTTTAAAGATAATGTTTCATTTACAAAAGGTAATCTTTTTTTAATAAATTATTGATTGTAAGAAGTGAACTTCATATTTCTGATTGTCGATAACCATGGGTGCCTTGTTCACCTTAAGAATAAATTGATTTTGTGATGTTAATGTACTATTTTTGTTGCATCCATATTTTTATGTATTTGGTATCTGTCATATTTAGATTCTTTAATCTTCTGATAAAATTTACTGAATTTACGAATGTGATCTTGACTTTGAGAATTGTTTTGTGCTCCTGCAGTTGCCAGAGATGTTCGCATGACAGAAACTTTTTAGACTACTAACTGCAAAGTTTGACATTTTGATCCTAGACTGTTGAAGAACAACTACTATTGATCCAGTTGAGCCAATATCAGGGAGGGAAAGAAGGAGAAAATGCTTGATCGATACAAAACTTTTTCTTCTTTTTCATCTGAAAAAATGCAATACCTCTATATAAACCTCATCAAGAAAATGGAGGGAAGCATAATATGAAATGGATAGAAATTGCGCGGAAGGATTTGGTAAGACCAGTGTATGTTCTCCTTACTGGGAATAGATCATAATATGAAATGGATAGAAATGCATTCATGAAGCCAATGCTAAATAATTGAGTAATGATTGATGATTATGATTTATGTTTATGGTTAGTGACCATATTAGATTCTATAAGTCCCTTCCAGTGCCGTTTATTTTTAACTGCTGTTGATTCAGTTTTTTGAACTCCTATATTACATGCTAGTTTAAGTTCACATTGTCTGAAATAAGAAAGGATATTGGGATGCCTCTGTGGCTCTGTGTGTGTGTGTTTTGTGTGTTTTCCTTTGTTACATGGTACCTTAATTTCTCTTTTATGTAACTAAGAAATGGTAAATTATCTGTGTAATCTTAGATGTTGTGATGGGAAAGGCTGCAAAAGAAGCTACCATCTTTCTTGTCTGGATCCACCTCTGCAAAGTATTCCTCCTGGCCTTTGGCTTTGTATATGTTGCGTGAAAAAAAAGATAGAGTTTGGGGTACACTCGGTATCTAAAGGGATTGAATCCATTTGGGATGTTAAAGAGGGTGAGAATGATTATCAATCAAATTTTGAGACTTGCAAATTGATTTTCTGTTGAATTGAATTAATAATGTCAATCTTGCTAATATTGCACATGTGCTATGGTTCTAGGAATGCAGAATGGCAAGGTTTATCTTGTCAAGTATGAAGGTGTTTCCCATGTCCATAACCATTGGATTCCGGAAAGCCAGATGCTTCTTGAAGCTCCTACACTTGTATCTAAATTTCATAGGAGATATCAGAAAGAGAAGGTTCCCTATGGATATTTAATATGTCATCATGGACAATTTTGCCACTCCATTTTCTTATTAACACTTTGTAAACTATAAGCTGCATATTTTTTGCTAATTATCTTTCTTGTTTAATTTAATGTTTTCCAGGTCATAAGATGGAAGCAAGAATGGACTGAGCCTCACAGGTTGTTGCAGAAAAGGTTGCTGATGCCCTGAAATTAGCTGATGAGTTTTTTGTGGGCTTGGTAATAATATTTCATATTGTTATCATGAGTGGTTTGTGAAATGGAAAGGTCTTGATTATGAGCATGCTACATGGGAGTTTGAAAACTCACCATTTTTATGCTCATCTGATGGGAAGATGCTTATAAAAGATTATGAGACTCGGCGCGAGGAGGCAAAGAAAGCCTCTGATCCTTCAAGAATTGAGAAGGTAGGTTTGATAAGATTGATTTTTCCTCAAAGAGGCTTGCTTTAATTGTTAGTTTCACTTTCTAGCATCACTGTTTACTGACAACATGAAGCTTGAATGCATTTTTTTTACATGTTTTGTTTTTCTTGACATGTCTATTCTAGCATGTAGTTTTGGATGGTTGTTTGTTAGAATTCATAAGCTAAGTTGCTAACTTCTAATGATCACTGTGTTGGGAGCTGAATTATTCCTTGAAGCAGCAATCACGCTGTTGTACTCAGTTTACTCTTTATTATAAACTATGTGCCATAATAAGTGAAGACTGAAAAATTTTATTGAGTATAAATTGTCAGGGGTAGGAATATTTTCATAAAAACAGGCTTCAAACTTTCAAGTCTGAGGTGCACCGGGCCAGGCTCGGGCCTGGATTTTTTGTATTGATATGGGACCCCAACTTGGCCCAAACCTGGCGACCAAGCAGATGCTCAAGTCTACTGTAAGGAGAGATTTTAGTAGTGTTATCCCGGATAATGATTCTAACTTCTCAACTCTTGACCACAAACTTTCTGTTGTGCGACATTTGCTCTACCATCCAGTCTCCTCAGCATTTTCTGGTCTCTCATGCCTTTCGAGAGGGGGAACCAGCCAGTGGACTTGCTGGCTTGTAATGGGTTCTGGGGGAATAGCCTTCTGTGGAGGAGGGGCCTCACTCTTGTCTTTATCTTCTCTTGTAACTGCTGATTGCTCCGGTTCTTCTTTCTTTACATTTTGAGGCCCGCGATTCTCCTTTCTACCAAAAAAAGGACTTTAGGAGTCTTCTCAGGATTCCAATATCACCTCTCTCTCTCTCTCTCTCTCTGATGTTACTTGGAAACTATCAGATGCATGGTCTGCCGTACCGATCGGTACGGGTCGGTACGTATCGGTACCGGACGGAATCGGTACGGTACAACTATATTTTTCGGTTTCAACTATTCGCAACTCGTACCGGTCGGTACCGGCCGTACCGACCCGTACCGGCCGTACCGCTACCGGCCGGCTCGTACCGACCTCAATTTTTTTTTTGGCTTTTGGCCCGAACCAGCCGAACCGGTACAATACCGGTTCGGTATGGTACCGTACCGGTACGGTGCCCATCGGTACGTCGGTATGGTCAGTATAGCGGACCTTGATTCAGATGTATTGGAGGTTCAGGCTGATTAGTTTTTTTGTTGTCAAACTTATGTTGAAAGAGTCTAGGGTCATGATGGGCAAGCTAAGAGTCCTTTTAGGTGAATGGTGTTGTTGAAGTAGGGGTTCATGT